>NW_007251979.1:0-10355 GCF_000164805.1 Carlito syrichta
CCAGGCGATTGAAAAAGATGGAACTCTCCCCAAATCATTTTACGAAGCCAACATCACATTGATACCCAAGCCACGTAAAGATCCAACAAAGAAAGAGAGCTACAGGCCAATATCTTTGATGAACATAGATGCTAAAATTCTCAACAAGATCCTAGCAAACCGGATTCAGCAATACATCTCAAAAATCATCCATCATGACCAAGTAGGCTTCATTCCTGGCATGCAAGGCTGGTTCAATATTCGTAAAACCATAAATGTACCTCAAAATAGTAAAAGCCATCTACGAGAAACCCACAGCCAGCATACTCCTAAATGGACAAAAATTGGAACCAATTCCCCTGAAAACTGCAACTAGACAAGGATGCCCACTCTCTCCCCTCCTGTTCAACATAGTATTGGAAGTCCTGGCTAAAGCAATCAGAGAAGAGGAGGCAATCAGAGGTATTCAAATAGGAAAAGAGGAAGTCAAGTTATCTCTCTATGCAGATGATATGATGGTGTACCTTGAAAACCCAAGAGAATCTCTCAGGTCTCCTTACATTGATAAAAGCCTTTGGCAAAGTCTCAGGATACAAAATAAATGTGCAAAAGACAATCGCATTTCTCTACACCAATAATAAACAAACAGAAACCCAAATAAAAAACACAGTTCCATTCACAATAGCCACAATAAAAATGAAATACCTTGGCATCTTCCTAACCAGAGACGTGAAAGACCTTTACAATGAAAATTACAAAACACTGCTCAAAGAAATCAAAGCCGACATGAACAAGTGGAAAAATATCCCATGCTGATGGATCGGAAGAATCAACATTGTGAAGATGTCCATCTTACCTAAGGCAATCTACAAATTCAATGCAATACCCATTAAATTACCAACAACATTCTTCTCAGACCTAGAAAAAACAACACAGGAATTCCTATGGAAACACAAACATCCAAGAATAGCCAGAACAATCCTCAGCAAAAAAAACAAAGCAGGTGGTATCACAATACCAGATTTCAAACTTTACTATAAAGCTACAATCATCAAAACAGCTTGGTATTGGTACAGGAAAAGGCATATAGATCAATGGAACAGAATTGAGATTCCAGAAGCAAAACCTCAATTTCTCAACCAACTCATCTTTGACAAAGCCCCCACCACCTACCAATGGGGAGAGGAGAACCTATTCAGTAAATGGTGCTGGGAAAATTGGCTGACCACATGCAGAAGATTGAAACAGGACCCCTATCTATCCCCATGCACAAAGGTTAACTCCAAATGGATCAGAGACCTAAATGTAAAACCTCAAACCATAAGAACCTTAGAAAAGGAAGGAAATACTCTCATGGAAATCGGAACTGGCATCCAATTCCTGTACAAAACCCGAAACCCACAGGACTTAAGAGAGAAAATAGACAAATGGAACCTTTATTAAACTGACAAGCTTCTGCAAAGCCAAAGAAACCATCAAGAGAGCAGGGAGACAGCCTACAGACTGGGAAAAAGTCTTTGCCAACTCTAGGTCTGACAAAGGTTTAACATCCCGGATCTACAAGGAACTGAAGCGTACTGAAAAGAAGAAAACAAACAACCCCATTATAAAATGGGCAAAAGACATGAACAGACACTTCACAAAAGAAGACATTCGAGCAGCCAACAAACACATGAAGAAATGCTCAACCTCACTAATCATCAGGGAGATGCAAATCAAAACCACACTGAGATACCACCTAACTCCAGTCAGAATGGCAATTATCAACAACTCAAAAAATAACAGCTGCTGGAGAGGGTGTGGTGAAAAGGGAACACTTCTACACTGTTGGTGGGAGTGTAAACTAGTGCAACCTCTGTGGAAAGCAGTGTGGCGATTCCTAAAAGCTCTAAAAATTGACCTTCCATATGACCCTGCAATCCCCCTACTGGGAATATACCCTGAAGAACACAAATCACTCTATAAAAAAGATACCTGCACACGTATGTTTATCGCAGCATTGTTCACAATAGCAAGAACCTGGAAACAACCATGCTGCCCATCAAAAGAGGACTGGATTAAAAAAATGTGGTACATATACACGATGGAATACTACGCAGCCATAAAAAAGAACAAAATCATGAATTTCGCTGCAACCTGGATGGAACTAGAGTCTATAATACTGAGTGACCTCTCACAAAAACAAAAATCCGAATATCGCATGTTCTCACTCATATAATGGACCTTGAACATCCAATGCAATACTATGAGAAAATGACGGATGGTACTGGGAAACTATGGGGGGGAGGGGGATGGGATTAACAGTAGCAAATATCTGTCGGGGGATGGGAAAACACTCCTTATCTACAGGGTGCCTGAATGAAACGTCATTGTACACCTAACCCTTAACTGTACCCCACAAAACCATAATAAAAAATACTGATTAATGAAAAAAAAAAATATTCAATTTAAAAAATTATCCTTTTAATTTTTTGACTGTTTATTAGTTAATCTATTTTTAAAATATTTTTCCTTTGTGCATTAAGGTGTATGTGAGGGTTTGATCTGCTCCCCCTGCCAAATATTTTTTCTTTTCTTTTTCTGTTTCTCTCTTCTTTTATTTGTCGTTTTCTGTTTATGTGTGTATGTGAATGACTGACTGTTCCTTTTTCAATTGTGTTGTTGCTGTTGATTTGTTTTTATTTGATTTATTCTTCTGGATTTTTTTATTTTAATTTTTAGAGTTTAAGGTGTGTATCAATATATGTGTGAGGGTTCAATTTGAATTCCTTTTTTTTTTTTCCTCCAGTCTTTCTGTTTTTTTTTTTTTTTTCTCTATACACTTTATGCTAGGCATGTGCATGTTTAGTTTTCTTGGGTTTTTTTCTCTGTTTGTTTTGTTACACTTTCTTCTTATTCCAGTTTGTTATTCCAGTTTGTGTTGGGGTGTGTGTGTGTGTGTGTGTGTGTGTGTGTGTGTGTGTGTGTGTTCAATTATTTTTTGCTTGGTTTCTTCTTTGCATCATCATATAGAGTGGTGGTGGGGAGTGGGTCTCAGGAAACACATACCACAATAATTGAACATTGTAATTTGCAAGTATTTTCTGAATCTTAGTGCTCCATCCCCTACTTTATTCGAATTTCAAAAACGACAAGAGACAGCAAAGCTTCCCATTCACCATTCTATTTCAAAATAGAACAAATACAAAGCCCAAATCAGGGAAGAAAGAGAACTGAGCAAATATCAGAAGAGAGCCTCTCACACTAACACTGAATAACAGAACTAAAGAGAAAAACAAGATCTGTCACAAATGAGGAAAAACCACAGGAAGTCCTCAGGCAATTTCAAGTGTACCAAAGACAAATCTCCTGAAAAATCAGACCTTGGTGCCCAAATAATGGAGGTCACCAATGACTGGTCCCAGAATAGACAAGGATTAGGGAATGGATGGAAAGAATGAATAAGACTCAAGAAAGACAAGATGTAACACTGAATGAACTTGTAACAGAGATTTTGGCAATAACAAATTTCATCCAGGAAAGAAATAACAAGAAGACAACCATGGAAGGCAGAATTAATCTTGCTGAAAAGAAACTCAGAACTTGAAGAACAGAACATGGAATTAATCTGATCTGTAAAAAACATAGAAAAAAGATTCAGAAAGATAGAATAAAGTCTACAAGAGATGTGCGATTATATCAAGAGGCCAAACCTACACCTGACTGGTATCCCAGAAGAAGAAAGGGAAATGGAGAACAACTTGGAACAGAATTTCAGAAGGTAATCCAAGAAAACTTTCTCCATCTCACCAGAGATGTGACCAGCCAAGCACAAGAGATACAGAGAACCCCCACAAGACATCAAATGAGAAGACCAATCCTTAGACACATAGTAATTTGCCTACATAAGTAGGCACAAAAGAAAAAATCCTAAAGGCAGCAAGAGAGAAAGGTCAGACTACCTACTGGGCAAACCAATTAGAATAGCAGAAGACCTATCAGCAGAAACATTACAGGCAAGAAAGGACTGGAGCCCTATATTCAAAGTCCTCAAAGAAAAACAATTTCAACCAAGAATTTCCTATCCAGCCAAGCTCAGCTTCATCAGTGATGGAGAATTAGAACCCTTCCCAGACATCCAATCCCTAAGAGACTATGCAGCTTCCAAACTAGCTCTTCAGAAGATACTTAACAAGATATTAAGCACAGAAGAAAGGAAAAAAAAGAATGACCACACACTTCCCAAGAGAACAGCAGAGGACAGAATCAACAGAGAATACAGCAAAGCAAGAAACTTGAAAACACACATATACATCAACCCCAAAGCCAAAAGAAAACAAGCAAAGAAAAAATTTATAAGCACCTCATGACAGTGATAAACAATAACATTTCAATAATCAGTCTGAATGTGAATGGACTAAATGCACCACTGAAAAGACACAGAATGGCAAACTGGTAAGAAACCAGGACCCAATTATTTGTTGCATCCACAAGATTCATCTCACTACAAGGGAGGCACACAGACTCAAAGTTAAAGGAGGGAAAAGGATTTTCCAGGCAAATGGGTCACAAAAGAAGGCAGGAGTTCTGACCTTAATATCAGACAAAACAACCTTTAAGCCATCAAAAATTTTAAAAGATGCAAAAGAATACTACATAATGATAAAGGGTTCAATCCATCAACAAGAAATATCCATCCTAAACATATATGCACCCAACACATGAGCACCAGCAATTATAAAGCAACTACTAAGTAAACTAAAAGAATATAATGACTCTAACACTATTATAGCAGGGGACTTGAGTAACCCACTAACACCCCTAGATAGAGCATCGAGCCAAAAAATCAACAAAGAGATCCAGAACCTAAACTTGACACTCAACAAAACAGACTTAATAGATACCTACACATAATTTTACCCAACAACCATAGAATATACATTCTTCTCACCACCACGTGGAATGTACTCCAAGATCAATCACATCCTTGGCCATAAGTCAAGAATAAACAAATTCCATAAGGTTGAAATCATGCCATGCACACTGTCAGACTACAGTGAAATAAAAATAAATATTAACACTAACAACATTTCTTCAAAGGCCACAAAGACATGACACTAAACAGCATGATGCTGAACAACCACCTAGTTAACACTGAAATCAAAGCAGAAATTAAAAGATTCCTGGAAACAAATGAAAATGAAGAAACATCTTATCAAAACCTCTGGAATGCCATGAAATCAGTTCTAAGAGGGGAATTTACATATCTACGAGCACACATCAAGAAAACGGAAAGATCACAAGTGGAGACCCTAACAAATCAACTAAGGGAGCTGGAAAGAGACCACCAAAACTCCAACTTTAACAGAAGAATCCAAATCACCAGAATAAGAGCCCAAGTATGGGACATAGGATACAAAAATATCATAGAAAACATCAGCAGAACAAAAAGCTAGTTTTCTGAAAGAATTAACAAGATTGATGGACCCCTAGCCAGAATGACCTAGGAAAAAAGAAAAAGCCCAACTAAACACAATCAGAAATACAAAAGATCAAATCATAACTGATGCCAAAGAAATATAAAAGATTATCAAAGATTACCATGTAAACCTATGTGGAAACAAACTTGATAACCCAAATGAATTGGAGGACTTTCTGACATTACACAATCTCCCCAGGTTGAAACAGGAAGACATTGAGACACTAAATAAACAAATAACAATCCAGGAAATTGACTCTGTCATACAAAAACTACCTACAAAAAAAAAGCCCTGAATCAGTTGGCTTTTCAACAGAATTCTACAAAATGTACAAGGAGAAGCTGATATCAAACCTTTTGAAAGTATTCCAGGCAATTGAGAAAGATGGAATTCTCCCCCAAGTCATTTTACAAAGCTAACATCACACTGATACCCAAATCAGGTAAAGATCCAACAAAAAAAGAGAACTACAGGCCAATATCCTTTATGAACATAGATGCAACAATCCTCAGCAAGATTCTAGCAAATCAGACCCTGAAACACATCTCAAAAATCATCCACCATGACTAAATAGGCCTCATACCCAGGAGGCAGAGCTGGTTCAACATTCTCAAGACCATAAATGTAATTAAATACATCAACAGATGTAAAAACAAGAACCACATGATTATATCATTAGATGCTGAAAAAGATTTTGATAAAATCCAGCATCCCTTCTTGATAAAAACACTCAAACACCTAGGTATAGAAGGAACATACCTCAAAATAGTAAGTGCCATCTATGATAAACCCACAGCTAACATATTGCTAAATGGACAGAAACTGGAAACATTTCCCCTAAAAACTGGAACAAGACCATGCTGCCCACTCTCACCCCTCTTGTTCAACATTGTGTTGGAAGTCCTAGTTTGGGTAATTAGAAAAGAGAAGGAAATCAGGGGCATCCATACAGGAAAAGAGGAAGTCAAGTTATCCCTCTCTGTTAATGATATAATTCTATATCTTGAAAATCCAAGGAATTCTGTCAAAAACCTGCTTGCACTGATAAAAGACTTTGGCAAAGTCTCAGGGTACAAAATAAATTGTGCAAAAGACAGTTGCATTCCTATACACCAACAACAAGCAGGCAGAGAATCAAATTAAAAGTACAATCTCATTCACAATAGCCACAACAACAACAAAAATGAAATGCCTTGGCATCTTCCTAAGCAGAGAAGTGAAAGACCTTTACAATGAGAACTACAAAACACTGCTCTAAGAAATCCAAGAAGACACAAACAAATGGAAAAATATTCCATGCTCATGGATAGGAAGAATCAACATTGTTAAAATGTCAATCCTATCAAAGACAATCTACAGATTCAACATAATATTCATTAAGTTTCCAACATCATTCTTCTCAGACCTGGAAATGACAATAAAGAAATTCATATGGAAACATAAATGACCACGAGTAGCCAAAACAATCCTTTGCAAAAGAAACAAAGCAGGAGGTATCACACTTCCAGACTTCAAACTTTACTATAAGGCTACTGTAATCAAAACAGCCTGGTATTGGTACAAGAACAGGCATGTAGACCAATGGAACAGGACAGAGATTCCAGAAGCAAAACCTCAATTTCTCAACCAACTCATCTTTGATAAAGCCTCCAACAACAACCACTGGAGAGAGGAAAATGTATTCAGTAAATGGTGCTGGGAAAACTGACTGATCACATGCAGAAGATTGAAGCAGGATCTCTACCTATAACCATACACAAAAATTAATTCTAAATGGACTAAAGACCTAAATGTAAACTACTTTAAAAACCAAACTGAGGACTTCCAGGCAAGATAGTGACAGAACAGTTTGGACTGTGAGAGTCTCCGCAAAAGTGAGTATCCATAAAGACTCTCTGTGTGGGGGGTGAGTGAAAGCCCATCTGAGGGGAGACTTGAGTTCATGCACCTGGGGCTCTCCCACGGAGGTGACTGCAATCCACCACCGCCCTGAGATTGGAGACCTGGGCTTGCAGGATCATCTACCATTCTCAGGGCTCTCTTGAAAGGAGGTAGTAGAGAACAGCCATCTCTCACAACCTGGCACCCAGCCCATGCCATCATCCACAGCAGCAGACTGGGCACAAACAGGAGAGATCATGGAGAAGACAGTTCACAGAAATCTGGAATAAATCTCCAATGCTGATGACAAGATGCTGAGAGGTGCCATCTTTTCAGTCCCGGAATGGGCAGAGACCCGCATTGCCCTACCCAGCTCCACTCAGCCTCCATCTTGGGACCCAGTGGCTATCTTCTCATAAGACTTGGAGAGACAGAGCCACCTTCCTCACACTGGAATGGCACAGATGCATCAGATCTGAGTGGGAGACTTGACAGTAGCAGTAGCAGCAAGCAAGGTGAGTTGGATCTGATCCATCCTTCTCCCAGTAGTCTCTGGGGCATCTGACCTACACAAAGAGCAACCCTATCAGCCTGTGCTGAGAGCAGAGGGGAAGGACTGGAGAGCTGCTCCCTAAAGCAGAGGCCTAAAAGGAACCTGGAGTTATAGGAACAGTCATAGAGTGAAGTCTTTTTCCTCTTGTTTGTTTTTTGTTAACGTTTTAGTTTTTTTTCTCTCTTTCTGTTTTTGTTTATGTCTTTGTACTTCCTTTGTTTCTGTTATTTTAATGTTGTTTTTAGATTTTCTGTTTATGTATGAGTATTTTTGAGGGATAGTACACCAATGAGGGGGTTGTTTATTTGTATGATTGTCTGTATGTTTTTCTTTTTTGTTTTTTCTGTCCTTATCTCTCTGTTTATTCATTAATTAGTACACCTGTTTGTTTTTCCTCTTTTTCTTCTCTCCCTTCACCTCCCTTTTGTCTTTCATTCCTTTTTCCATTATTTTCCCTTTTCTTTTCTTTTTTTTTTAATTAAATCAATATTTCTTATTATGGTTTTGTGGGGTACAGTTAAGGGTTAGGTGTACAATTACATTTCATTCAGGCACCCTGTTGATAAGAGGTGGTTCCCCTTCCCCAGACAGATATTTGCTACTGTTAATCCCATTCCCCTCTTCCCCATAGTTTCCCAGTACCATCAGTCATTTTCTTATAGTATTATATTGGATGTTCAAGGTCCATTATATGAGTGAGAACATGTGATACTCGGGTCTTTGTTTCTGTGAGAGGTCACTCAGTATTATAGACTCTGGTTCCATCCAGGTTGCTGCGAAATTCATGGTTTTGTTCTTTCTTATGGCTGCGTAGTATTCCATCGTGTATATGCACCACATTTTTTTATCCAGTCCTCTTTTGATGGGCAGCATCGTTGTTTCCAGGTTCTGGCTATTGTGAATGCTGCAATAAACATATGTGTGCAGGTATCTTTTTTATAAAGTGATTTGAGTTCTTCAGGATATATTCCCAGTAGGGGGATTGCGGGGTCATATGGGAGGTTGATATTTAGAGCTTTTAGGAATTGCCACACTGCTTTCCACAGAGGTTGCACTAGTTTACACTCCCACCAACAGTGTAGAAGTGTTCCCTTTTCACCACACCCTCTCCAGTGGCTGTTATTTTTTGAGTTGTTGATAATTGCCATTCTGACTGGAGTTAGGTGGTATCTCAGTGTGGTTTTGATTTGCATCTCCCTGATGATTAGTGAGGTGGAACATTTCTTCATGTGTTTGTTGGCTGCTCGGATGTCCTCTTTTTTGAAGTGTCTTTTCATATCTTTTGCCCATTTAATAATGGGGTTGTTTGTTTTTTTCTTTTCATCACGTTTTATTTCCTTGTAGATCCAGGATGTTAAGCCTTTGTCAGACCTGGTGTTGGTGAATATTTTTTCCCAGTCTGTAGGCTGTCTCCCTGCTCTCTTGATGGTTTCTTTGGCTTTGCAGAAGCTTGTCAGTTTAATAAGGTCCCACTTGTCTATCTTCTCTCTTATGACCTGTGGGTTTCGGGTTTTGTTCAGGAATTGGATGCCAGTTCCGATTTCCATGAGGGTATTTCTTTTCTTTTCTAAAGTTCTTATGGTTTGAGGTTTTACATTTAGGTCTCTGATCCATTTGGAGTTAATCTTTGTGCATAGGGATAGATAGGGGTCCTGTTTCAATCTTCTGCATGTGGTCAGCCAGTTTTCCCAGCACCATTTACTGAATAGATTCTCCTCTCCCCGGTCGTAGGTGGTGGAGGCCTTGTTGAAGAGGAGTTGGTTGAAAAATTGAGGTTTTGCTTCTGGAATCTCAATTCTATTCCATTGATCTATATGCCTGTTCCTATACCAATACCAAGCTGTTTTGATGATTGTAGCTTTATAGTAAAGTTTGAAGTCTGGTAATGTGATATTACCTATTTTGGGTTTTTTTTGCTGAGGATTGTTCTGGCTATTCTTGGATGTTTGTGTTTCCATATGAATTCCTGTGTTGTCTTTTCTAGGTCTGAGAAGAATGTTGCTGGTAATTTGATGGGTATTGCATTGAATTTATAGATTGCCTTAGGTAAGATGGACATCTTCACAATGTTGATTCTTCCAATCCATGAGCATGGGATATTTCTCCACTTGTTTGTGTCAACTTTGATTTCTTTGAGCAGTGTTTTGTTATTTTCATTGTAAAGGTCTTTCACGTTTCTGGTTAGGAAGATGCCAAGGTATTTCATTTTTTTTGTGGCTATGGTGAATGGAATTGTGTTTTTTATTTGGGTTTCTGTTTGTTTATTATTGGTGTAGAGAAATGTGATTATCTTTTGTACATTTATTTTGCATGCTCAGATTTGCCAAAGGCCTTTATCAGTGTAAGGAGGTTTTCAACAGATTCTCTTGGGTTTTCAAGGTACACAATCATGTCATCTGCAAAGAGAGATAACTTGACTTCCTCTTTTCCTATTTGGATACCCCTGATTGCCTCCTCTTCTCTGATTGCTCGAGCCAGGACTG
>NW_007251979.1:10653-11554 GCF_000164805.1 Carlito syrichta
GCTATAATCATGTGGTTTTGTTTTGACATCTGTTGATGTATTTAATTACATTTATGGTTTTACAAATGTTGAACCAGCCTTGCATCCCAGGGATAAAGCTACTTGGTCATGATGGATGATTTTTGAGATGTATTGCTGAATTTGGTTTGCTAGGATCTTGTTGAGAATTTTAGCATCTATGTTCATCAAAGATATTGGCCTGTAGTTCTCTTTCTTTGTTGGATCTTTACCTGGCTTGGGTATCAATGTGATGTTGGCTTCGTAAAATGATTTGGGGAGAGTTCCATCTTTTCCAATCGCCTGGAATACCTTCAGTAGGATTGGTATCAGCTCCTCTTTAAATGTCTTGTAGAATTCTGCTGGAAAGCCATCTAGACCAGGGCTTTTTTTTTTTTGTAGGAAGTTTCCTTATTATGTAGTCAATTTCCTTGATTTTTATTGGTCTATTTAGAGTCTCAATTTCTGCTTGTTCCAATCTAGGTTGGTTGGGTGATGTCAGAAAGTCCTCCATTTCCTTAAGGTTTTCAAGTTTGTTTCTATACAAGTGTACGTAGTAGTCTCTAATGATCTTTTATATTTCTTCAGGGTCAGATTTGACTTCATTTTTTGTGTTTCTGATTGTGCTTATTTGATTTTTTTTCTCGTCTTTTCTTGGTCAGTCTAGCTGGGGGACCATCGATCTTGTTTATCCTTTTGAAGAACCAGTTTTTTGTTTAATTGATTTTTTGTATTATCTTCTTGTCTTCTATGTCCTGGATTTGGGCTTTTATTTGGTGATCTGGATTCTTCTGTTGAAATTAGGGTTTTTGTGGTCTTGCTTTTCCAGCTTCTTTAGGTGACTTGTTAAGTTGTGAATTTCTGTTCCTTCCATTTCTTCATGTGTGTTTGTAGGGATATAAAT
>NW_007251979.1:12058-88990 GCF_000164805.1 Carlito syrichta
TTCCTAGAAGTTGCTTTATGAAAGTTGGCACACCTATGTTGGGTGCATATATGTTTAGGATAGATATTTCTTGTTGATGGTTAGAGCCTTTTATCATTATGTAGTGGCCTTCTGTATCTTTTTTGATTTTTAATAGCTTGAAGGGTAATTTGTCTGATATTAAGATCACTACTCCCCTTTTCTTTTGTATTCCATTCGCCTGAAAGTTTGTTTCCCATCCTCTTACTTTGAGTCTGTGGGTGTCCTTTCTAGTGAGGTGAGTCTCGAAGGAAATAGATTGTTGCCTCATGATATTTTATCCATTTTATCATTCTATGTCTTTTCAGTGGTGCATTTAGTCCATTCACATTTAGGCTAATAGTTGAAATGCAAGAGTTGATCCCTGTCATAAGGTTCTTACAGAGTTGTTCCTGTTTGTTTGTTGTCTTTCTTTGGGTTCTGGAGTTCACTCATGTGTGTTTTTAATCTTTTGCCTGTACTCTTGTGAAGAATGTTGTTGTTCTTTTTTCTTTTTCTTCTGTGTTCAGTACTTTCTTAAGTGTTTCTTGTAGAGGTGGTCTGGTGACAGCGTAGGTTCTTAGGGATTGGATATCTGGAAAAGATTTCAATTCTCCCTCACTAATGAAGCTTAGTTTAGCTGGGTAGGTTATTCTTGGTTGAAATTGTTTCTCTTTTAGAACTTTGAAGATAGGGCTCCAGGCTCTCCTAGCCTGAAGGGTTTCTGTGGATAAATCTGCTGCTATTCTAATTGGTCTTCCCTGATAGGTAGTCTGACCTTTTTCTCTTGCTGCCTTGAGGATTTTTTCTTTTATAGCTACTTTGTTTAGGCAAATTATTATGTGTCTGGGAGTTGGTCTTCTCATTTGTTGTCTTGCAAGGGTTCTCTGAATCTCTTGTGTTTGGATTTTTTCATCCTTGATGAGTTGAGGGAAGTTTTCTTGAAGGATTTCATGAAATGTTTGTTCCAGTGTGACTTCTGTTTCTCTCTCTGCCTCAGGAAGCCCAATTACTCTTAGGTTTGGTCTCTTGAAGTGACCATTCATCTCTTGCAGGTTTTATTCTATCTTTTTGAGCTTCTTTTCTATGCTTTTGACAGTTTGGGTTATTTCTGTGGTTTGACCTTCGAGCTCTGAGATTCTTTCTTCTACTTGGCTGATTCTGCTTTCCATGCTTATTAGTCTGTTATTCATTTTCATCACAGTATTCTTTACTGCGGTTATTTCTGACATTAGCTCCTTCCTATTTTCTTCTTATCTCTCCTCAATTTTTTTAATTCTCTCCATTACTGTCTTGAAGTCTTCATTTGTTGCATGTGACCAGCCATTCTGGGGGCTCTTCAATGTTTGTGTTCCAGAATCTGTTTTCTCAGTGTCTGATTTCCCAGGGGTCTGAGATCTATATTCTTCTTTTGGTTTTTCTTCATTTGTGCGGTTTTTCCCCCTCCCTACTTTTTCCTTTCCTCTACATCACCATCTTCTTTAATTCTGTTATTCAGGGGTAAAGGGATTGGTTTTACTTCTGTTTGTTCAATCTCCTATTCTTTATGTATGCCCTCTTACTTTGTTCAATCTGGAGTTGCACTGTAGGTTTGGGTGGTCCTTTTTGCAGTTTTGAGATTTACATAAGGGGGGAACTGTGATTCAAAATCTACCTGGAAGTCCTCGTATTCGCTGACAGGTGTGTGGATAATCTGGAACCCACTTCCCACTGCCTTGGAATCTGTCCATGCAGTGGGGCTGTAGGTTTACTCCCTGAAATAAAATGTGGTTAGCAGAGGGAGGAGATTGGAGCAGACAGTGGGTTGAAGAGGGGGGTGGAGAGATAGAGGAGTAAGGGGGAAAACAAATGAATGTGTCAACAAATGGAGAGAGAGACCTATACTGAGACAGATAAAAACAATAGATCACAGCTACTGAAGAACCAATTCTCATACGAAAAAAATAAAACATATAGTGATGCTAACATACAAGCTAACGAACCACCTTATTGGTGTGCTGTTCTCTATACAAATATATGGCTTACAGAGAGAAGAAAAGAGAAGAAAAGGAAGAGAAAAAAAGAAAAAAGGAACAATACAGTAGGAATAAAAGTAACTCATTAAACTAACAGAATCAATCAAGCACACTCTGAGACTTTTTGTTTAAGTCCAATGTCCTTTCAGTTCTGATTTCTAGCTTTCTTTTCAAGCTGGTAAATTAGTTTGCAGTTAGGGTCAGTTGCCCCCGGTCTGCTGTGAAGGACAGTTCAGATCACCGTCCGTTCACCACTCTGGCCTATGTCTTTTTCAAGTTTGTTTCTCCCGTTTTGGTGTTGTTACCTTGAATCGCTAGTAGGTGGTGCTAACTCAGCTGCCCACCCCAGAGGGGGTGGGGCTGGACAGGAACCACAGAGACTGGAGCTGGATGCCTGCCTCAGGGCACAGGCAGGGGACTCACGGTGGGCAGGACGTCTTGGTCGCGGGAGAGGTTGCAGCAATCCCAGCAGATCTTCCTGAAGGGGCTTCAAGGACTGAAGTCGTGGATCACCCCCGGCCCAGGTGGTGTGATGTGCTACCGGCAGCGGCTGTGGTGGCTGTGGCTGCGGCAGCTGCAGCAGCAACAGTGGCGGCGGTATCTGCGCTGCGGTGGTTTCCAGTCCGCTGCGATGTCCCAGCAGTGAAAACGGCCGAGCTCTGTATGAAGAGCAGGGTGCGATTTTGGGGTCCGCAGCCCCCGTGGTGAGAGCCAGAGACCACTGCATTTCTCCTTTGCAGAGGGTTTCACAGACCAGGTTGCCCTGTCGCCATCTTGCCGGAAGTCTATTTTCCCTTTTCTTATCTCATTTTGCTTTCAGGGAGTAAACAGACACTCCTCCCACAGCATGGACAGATTATAAGGCAGCAGTGGGTTTTATGGGGCCCACACACCTGTCAGCGGATACTGGGATCTGCAGATAACTTCTGAATCATAGCTCCCCCCTTAATTAAATCTCAAAACTGCAAAAAGCTCAGGCTCCCACCCCAGTCCAGCTTTGAAATTGAACACAGTCCAGAGGATCTACTTAAGGAAGAACAGGAGATTGAGCAAACAGAAATAAAAGCTATCTCCCATCACTGAACAACAGAATTAAGGAAGAGGTTAAAAAGGTGGGGGAGACCTACACAAATGAAGAAAAACCAAAGGAAGAATATGAGTCTCAAACAGATCTCTGGGAGGTCAGCCACTGAGAATACAGACTTTGGAACTCAAACAATGAAGACTCCCTAGAATGACTGGTCTCAAAACACAAACCCAGATATCAAGATGTTAATAGAGAGAATAAATAGAAATAAGGAGAGACAAGAGGAAAGAATGAAGTAGTTAATAACTGAGATAACGGCAATAAAGAATACAGTGAATGAAATAAACAACAAACTGATAAGCATGGAAAACAGAATTAACCAAGCAGAAGAAAGAATCTTATAGCTTGAGGACCAAAATATGGAACTAACCCAAACTGTTAAAAACATAGAAAAGAAGCTTAAAAAGACAGAGCAAAACCTCCAAGAAATGAGCAATTATTTCAAGAGGCCAAACCTAAGATTAATTGCAATCCCTGAGGCAAATAGAGAGACTGAGATCATCCTAGAACAAACATTCCATGAAATTATCCAAGAAAATGTCCCTCATATCATCAGTGACATGACCATTGAAACACAAGAGATTCAGAGAACTCCTGCAAGACAACAAATGAGAAGAACAACTCCTAGACACACAGTAATTCACCCACACAGAGTGTGTATAAAAGAAAGTATCCTAAAGGCAGCAAGAGAGAAAGGTCAGACTATCTACCAGGGAAGATCAGTTAGAAGAGCAGCAGACTTATCCACAGAAATACTTCAGGCTAGGAGAGTTTGGAGCCCAATCTTCAAAGTTCTCAAAGATAAAACCAATTTCAACCAAGAATTACCTGCCTAGCTAAGCTAAGCTTCATCAGTGATGGAGAATGAAAATCCTTCCCAGACTTTCAATCCCTAAGAGTTTATGCTGTCTCCAGACCATCTCGAAAAGAAACACTTAGAAAGTATTAAACATAGAAGGAAGGAAAAAAAATAACTCCAAGAATGCAGGAAAAAGATTGAAAACACACATGAATCAACCCCCAAATCAAAAGGAAGACAACAAATAAATAAACAAACAGCAGCAACAACAACAAACTCTATAAGAACCTCGTGACAGGGATAAACTCTCACATCTCAGTAATTTCCCTGAATGTGAATGGACTAAATACACCACTGAAAAGACATAGAATGGCAAATTGGATAAAATATCATAAGGCAACAATATATTGTCTCCAAGGGACTCATCTCACCAGAAAGGATACTCACAGACTCAAAGTAAGAGTATGAGAAATAAAATTTCAGGTGAATGGAACACAAAAGAAAGCAGGAATCATGATCTTAATATCAGACAAAATACCTTTTAAGCTATCAAAACTTTTTAAAAGATACAGATCACTACATAATGATAAAAGTTTCAATCCATCAACAAGAAATATCAATCCTAAACATATATGCACCCAACATAGGAGCACCAACTTTCATAAAGCAGCTTCTAGGTAAACTGAAAAAAGATATTGACTCTAATGCTATCATAGCTGAGGACTTAAATACTCCATTCACAACCCTAGACTGATCATCAATACAAAAAGTCAACAAGAAGATTCTGAGCCTCAGTGTGATGCTTGACCCAATGGACTTAATTGATACCTACAGAACACTCCACCCAATGACTACGGAATATACATTCTATTCATCACCACACAGAATGTATTCTAAGATAGATCATATCCTTGACCATAAATCAAGCATAAACAAATTCCATAAGATTGAAATACTGCCTTGCATCAGTATTTCAATCTTATAAACATCAATACCAACAAAGTTCCCCCAAAACTCACAAAGACATGGATACTAGGTGCTAAACACCATGATGCTAAATCAAACCAGAGGTTAAAAGATACCTGGAAGCAAATGAAAAGTGAAGAAACATCATACCAAAGTCTCTGGGATATCAGGAAAGCAGTACTAAGACAGGAATTCATATCTCTACAAACACACATGAAGAAAATGGAAAGATCACAAATTAACAGCCTAACAAATCACCTAAGGAAGCTGGAAAAGCAAGACCACCAAAACCCTAAATTCAGCAGAAAATCCAGATCACCAAAATAAAAGCCCAAATTTGGGACATAGAAGACAAAAATATAATACAAAAAAACAATGAAACCAAAATCTGGTTCTTTGAAAGCATAAATAAGATTGATTGACCCCTAGCTAAACTGACCAAGAAAAAGAGAGAAGCAGCCCAAATAAACACAATTGTAAATGCAAACGATGAAGTCACAATTGACCCCAAAGAAATAACAAAAGATTATCAGAGATTACGTACACCTGTATAGAAACAAACTTGAAAACCTAAAGGAAATGGAGGAGACTTTCTGACATCACACAACCTCCCCAGGTTGAAACAAGAAAAAATTGAGACCCTAAATAGACCAATAACAACCCAGGAAATTGACTATGTCATAAGAAAACCACCTACAAAAAATAGCCCAGGACCAGATGACTTCCCAGCAGAATTCTACAAAACATACAAGGAGGAGCTGATACCAATCCTATTGAAAGTATTCCAGATAATCAAGAAAGATGGAATTGTCCCCAAATCATTTTATGAAGCTAACATCACATTGATACCCAAACCAGGTAAAGATCCAACAAATAAAGACAACTACAGGCCAATATCCTTGATGAACATAAATGCTAAAATTCTCAAGATTCTAGCAAACCAGATCTAACAACACATCTCAAAAATCATCCGCCATGACCAAGTAGCCTTCATCCTTGGGATGCAGGGTTGATTTAACATCCTAAGACCATAAATGTAACTAAATACATCAACAGATGTAAAGACAAAAAACACATGATTATATCATTAGACACGGAAAAAGTTTTTTATAAAATCCAGCACCCCTTCTTAATAAAAACCCTCAAGCATCTAGGCATAGATAGAATATACCTCAAAATAGTAAGAACAATCTATGAGAAACCCACAACGAATATACTGCTAAACAAACAGAAATTAGAACCATTTCCCCTGAAAGCTGGAACAGGACAAGGATGCCCACTCTCACCCTTTCTATTCAACAAAATATTGGAAGTCCTAGCTAGAGCAATCAGACAAGAGAAGGAAATCAAAGATGACACAAACAAATAGAAAAATATTCTATGCTCATAGATTGGAAGAATCAACACTGTTAAGATGTCCATCCTACCCAAGGCAATCTACAGATTTAACATAATACCCATTAAATTTCCAGTAACTTTCTTCTCAGACCTGAAAATGACAATACAGGAATTCATATAGAAACAAAAATGACCACGAATAGCCAAAGTAATCCTTAGCTAAAAAAAAAAAAAAAAAAAAAACAAAGCTGGAGGCATCACACTTCCAGACTTTAAGCTTTACTATGAAGCTACAATAATCAAAACAGCCTGGTATTGGTACAAAACAGGCATATAGATCAGTGGAACAGGATAGAGATTCCAGAAGCAAAGCTTCAATTTCTCAACCAACGCATCTTCCACAAAGCCTCCATAATCAACCACTGGGGAAAGGAGAACCTGTTCAGTAAATGGTGGTGGCAAAACTGGGTGCAGAAAATTAAAACAATACCTCTACCTATTACCACACACAAAAATCAACTCTAAATGGATCAAAGACCTTAACATAAAACCTCAAACTATAAGAACTTTAGAAAATACAGGAGACATCCTTATGAAAATTGGAACTGGCAACCAATTCCTGAACAAAACCCCAAATGCCCATGCCATAAGAGATAAGATAGACAAGTGGGATGTCATCAAACTGATAAGCTTCTGTAAAGCCAAAGAAACCATAAAGATAGCAGGGAGACAGCCCATGGACTGGGAAAAAATATTTGCCAATTGTGTATCTGTCAAAGGTCTAAAATCTAGTATCTGCAAGGAACTCAAATGTGCAGCAAAGAAAAACATAAACAGCCCCATTACAAAGTGGGCAAAAGATATGAATAGGCACCTCTCAAAAGAAGACATACAAGCAGCCAACAGATACATGAAAAAATGCTCTGCCTCACTAGTCATCCAAGAAATGCAAATTAAAACCACACTGAGATGCCATCTAACTCCAGTCATCAATAAGTGAAGAAACAACAGATGCTAGAGAGTATGTGGGAAAAAGGAACACTTCTACACCATTGGTGGGAGTGTAAACTAGTACAGCCTCTGTGTAAAACAGTGTGACAATTCCTGAAAGATCTAAAAATCAATCTCCCATATGACCCCGCAATCCCCCTTCTGGGGATATACCCAAAGGAACTCAAATCATCCTAAGAAAAAGGCATCTGCACACACATGTTTATTGCAGCTTTATTCACAATAGCAAAAACATAGAACCACCATGCTGCCCATCAACAGAGGACTGGATAAAGAAAAATGTGGTACATATACATGATGGAATAATACACAGCCATAAGGAAGGACAAAATTATGAACTTCACAGCAAATTGGTTGGACTTAGAGTTTATAATGAGTGATCTATCACAGAAACAAAGAACCAAGTATCACATGTTCTCACTCATAAATGGACCTTGAACAATTATCGTAATACTATAAGAAAGGAATTGGCAGTAGTAGCAAACTGCTGGGGCGGGGGCATACCTCATCAACAAGGGTATCTGCATAATGAACATTTGTATACCTAACCCTGAATTGCAGCCCATATCTTTAAAATAAAAAACTAAAATAAAAAAAATCTCCTAAAAAAACCCCAACAAAACCGAGGCATTGGGGATCATAAGAATCTAGTCTAGACATGCAAACAAATAAATAAAAGGAGAATGCCTCGTTAAAAAAAAAGAACCCTGTTGATTGTGTGTAAATAAAGACCTGCTGCTATTTACTAAACATTAAACACACTCTGGAACTTGTTCATATAGTTATATGTCACTTATTTTTTCTTTTCTGAGCAATTCCCCGTGTCTTCCAAATGTTTCCAAGGACAACATCTTAATGGGTGTTAGGCATCATTATATGTTTACGGGTGGGTGGGAGGGATTGGAATGAAGTGAACCAAAATGTTAATAGTGATTAACTCTGAGTGGCAAATGTACCATGACATTTATTTTCATCTTTATTTTTTGTGTCTACAAATATTTTCTACAATTAGAATATGCTATTTTTATACTTGGATAAACAAAGTTAATTTGAAAAATATTCTCACACCTCATTGTCTGAGGTTGAACCCTTTATAAGTAACACTGTCCTAAAGTGGACTTTTTAAAGACTATTTGGGCTTTGGCAAAGTTTCTATTGCTTCTTGTAGTGAGAATAAAAGTATGATGAGATGATGCTGGTCACTTCACTACAATAAACAGGCATCTAGTGCTTTACCAACACACACACACACACACACACACACACACACACACACACACACACACATACTCACACACACACAATAGCTTCTCCTTTAAATCAAAAATAAGGCTTTCTCTGTGGGACAATCAAGTATTTTTTAAACCACCCTTTTAACACATTATACAGACAGTGCCCAAAAAATGCATACACATTTTAAGAAAGGAAAAAACTGTATTAAAATTGTAATACTCGATATACACTGATAATAAAAGATGAATACAAGTCACATTTGACTTCTGCAATTATAAGAGGTGCTCAAAGTGGTTACCATCAGTGTCCAGACACTTCTGATTATGGTGAACTAAAAGTAATACATAGATAACATCTCTTAAAATGTGTTTACATTTTTTGGCATCCCCAGTATATTTTGCCTCTTTTCATGTTTGCCTTTTTTCTTCCATATTACAAAATTTTCATCTTTTTTCTTCTACTTACTCTTTGATAGCAGAGAAACATTATAATAATATCCTAGATTCACTTGGCTAATATATGGCATTAAAATATGTTAATATTCTCAGAAACTTCACAAAGGCAGAGTTACTTTTCAATCTTTTAATAATATCATGCAGAACTTGGGAAGAAAGAAAGACAAATAGATGGGTAGATAGAACTCCTGCATCAGGTTGCAAGTTTCATCTAATGAATCTAAAAAAAATGAATAAAATTGGTTTTACCTTGAAAATACATAAAAGCAATACTCAGAGGGCTTACATTGTCTTCCTTAAGTTCAGAAGTTATTATTCAAATATCAGTGCACAAATTCTAATTTTAAAAAGCTATCTTAAAATATTTTGACAATTTTAGGTCATTCATAATTTATGTTAATTTTACTAACATATACATTAAGACAAAATGTCTTCCTTTTAGACAATAACAGAAATCAGAAAAAACATTAATTTTTATTTTATACATTGACTTCATTCCTTTACAGGTATGGATATAACATATATGTAAGTCTAAGACTCCTAAGAATCAAAGTCAAGTAAAAGAATGTTGATTTAATTTGCCCAAATAACTCTCTCCAATTCGCTCTTTGCCTGGTTGACCACTCCACAACTAAATTTATTATTTAGTTTCTAATTTCTCTGCTAACAGCAGAACCTGCAGTTTTTTTGAATGATCACAGTAATCCCCTAGAGTCATTGTTTACAATGATTTTTTTATTTAATGCTGTCATGGCAGGGAGTTTTCTTCTCTAATACACTGAACTTTTGACAGTCCATATGGTCTTAACAAATTTCCCAGGTGCTGAACAACATCCAACCTGTATTTTTGGCAGCCTACAGAGGTATTTAAGTCTGACTTTGTCATTCTTCCTAATGCTGTTTACAATATTTTTTTAAAAAGTGAAAGCTTGAAATGGTTGGTGGAAACAATCAAGCTTCAAATGCTTGTACTATCAGGCCAACTGCACTGTCAAGGAGAATTCACTTCTGAGGGAAGGAAACAAAAGCCATTCACTCAACAATATCTTTGGTAAACTCTTATGAGAATATATGCTTGAGAAGTTATTCTTTGTACTTCTAGATTATAGGGACAAGTCTTCTGTCTTTAATCCACTGTAAAAAGTAGTACACAATATTTTCTTCACCTAGCTTAAAAAAGCTGGGTAAGTTTAGGATGAGCACAAGTCAATTCAATTGTCAATCTTGATTATTACAGGATTTCAAATTAATTTTAGACTATCAGTATACATTTGCTGGCTAGTTGAATTGAAATATGGCTAATAAGTTAAAGATACAGATGAATGTATAATGTTAAGACTGTCTGGATAGGAAGAAAGTATTTAAAATATTAAACTATTTTAGAAGTTACTATGCCTATCTTTCTCTTTTCCTCAACTTATTAGGCACCTACTTTACATATAGTGTCCACAAAATCCTAGAAATTTGACATTATTAATACCTTTATTTTATAGTGTAATAACTATAACTCAGGTTTTTCTAATTCTACAACCATACACTTAAGAACTTATGTTATTTTTGCTCAATTTGAAAAATACCACTGGTCAATGCGATGCACGTGTTGGCATTTTAAAAAAGAGTCGCTCAGAAAATGAACCTTTGCTTTGGGTTCATTATTGTGCAAGTTAGTCTTTGCAGAAGAAAGAGTTCTACCTTCCACTGTCAATACCTAAAAGGCCAGATCTTTGTGCTCCTAGCCACTTGGCAGTTAGAGTACACTCATGTGCTAAACTCACCAAAGCTGGTATCCTACCTGGGATTTTGAGTCTGGCATGCATATTCAAAGGAGAGATCATCTATAGTTTATAACTATTTTAGCAGCATCCAGTACCTAGTTTCCAGTGATGATGTTGCCAATAGAAGCAAGAAGCTAAGAATCAGGGGTGGTGCCATCAGTGGTACTATTATAAACAGACCATTCCATGGTATGGTTTGGATATGTCTGTCTTGAGCCTAGTTCTATGCCTGGTTCTCCAACTTCTTCATCAATTTTATGATCTACCTGATGCCCATCCAGTAAATCTCTTTTCAACTTTAATTAACCATAGTTGGCATCTGTATCTTATATTCTTACAAGTTACCAGGACTAAAGGATAATTATCTACTGGCTCTTGTACCACATTAATTCCATACGCTGCCTTTTCACCAACAGTGATTATGGCATTATCGGTTATCTCCCAAAATCCATTCTTTCCCTTTTCCTTGAATGGCAAAATAGCTGATTTTAGTTAGCTACATTTCCCAAATATCCTAGTTTGGTTCATATAACTAAGTTCTGACTTATAGGATGTGAGTGGAAATGATGGGTACAACTTCTGTGTCATGATATTAATGGAAAAAAGCATTCTCTCTACTTCACCTTTGTCCCTACTGCTAGCTAGAAGGCATACATGATGGTGGGAGCTGATGCAGCTATTTTAAACCATGAGATGGAAGCTACAAGTTAAGAATAGCAGAGCAACAACATAGACAGAGTGTGGGTCCTGGATGAAGTGCAGCCTTCAGCCCTGGTCTGCTTACCTAGACTAGTTCTTGTAGAATAAATGAACTTCTGTCTTTTTAAAGCCATTGTTATTTCAGACTTTGTTGTAAAGTCAAACCTGCATTCTAATGAATGTGGCCATCAGTGTTTCCAAGTACATCACACAACTACTTTTCGGTCATCCTTAATCTTGAGTTCTGTGGAAGCTGTCTTATGAGAAAATGAGAAAAGAAGCATTGCTCCACATGCCTCCCACTTTGAGCTTTCTGAAATTCAGTCACTTCATTGACCAAATACAATAGCTATTACCCAGGAAGAGAAGAGAGAAGAAACTACAGGGGGATTGCTTGGCCACTCGTGCCACAATGGCAAAAATGGAAGCCCAAGTGTAGCATGAAGAGACATAGCAAATCCTAATGAACAAGGAAAGGTTCGGCCTTAGTTTTATATGCTGCTTGAAAAGTGGTATGAGGTCTTTCAGTAGTACTTAAATAATGTTCTCATGCTGGTTTTCATTCTGAGGTTCATGCCATACTACCCAAATATAAGAACGAGTAAAAGAAAACAGCTGTGTTGCAATTTATGACACACGTTTGTTATTGACAAAATTGCAGCTGAGTTATTTTTTATTAATCTCACTGAACAAATGTTCCAAAAGTAGGTCTTTCTTTTTCCAATTAAACATAATCTCTATTTCATAAATTAAAGTGAACAAAGTCAAATGCAAGTCAGTTATGAAAATCTTTCTTTCTTTTTACAGTTCACAGTTGACCATTCCCATGTGCCTAAGATAAAAGGGTAAGGAAACAAGTGTCTTTGCTAAACATTTTGGTATGCAGAGAAACCATTACAGCACTGATGCTATGGGACCGCCATCACACTCACATCAGACTAAAACCCGCTGACTGCAATAAATTACTGTATATGTTAGAGCCTTAATTCGCCCCAAAGTGCTTCATAATGGATGTTTTCTGTGCCTAAATCTTTGCTTTCATTGGAACAGAAAGAAAAACCTGGAATCTTTTCCCATCTGTGGCTTATATTCTATCGCTAAGAAAAAAAATTAAGAAACCCTATTTCTGCATTGTTGCAAGAAGATAAAAGTTTACTGTTCCCAGGAAGCAGGATTGAGTCATTAGTAATTAGAAGCACTTAAAATCACTACCACTGTTAATTTTCTTTACCCACCCCAAATACTAGAAAACTTTAAGTACAGTTGAAATTGTAAAAAAAAAAAAAAAAAAGAAAGAAAAACACACACACCACACACATATGCCACATCAGAGTCATCTTCTTGAACCATATCAATTTCCTCCCAGATGTATTAGAAAGCCAAGAGATCTGATAACTTCTCTTTTGATACTTATCAGGACAAGTATCTCTTAATAATCTGAAGATGACCAGCTAAGAGCTCAGCTGCCAAAGATGATTGCTTTAAAGTTCCTGTAGCATTAGCCTAAGGCAGCCTAACAGACGAATAAGGAGACTAATCACAGTTCATTGAACACAACTAAGCAAACCACAGCCAAATGGATAATGTTTCACAAAGAACTTGTAATCTTTGGATGCCAGGGTTTCTTCTACCACATACATTCCTTAATGGCTATAAATTCCATTAGCACTAAATACCCACTGAGCTCTAAGCCAAGAAGAGAAATAAAATCCTGTCTACATGATATCAAGACAGCCAATTGATTCCATTTGTTTTAACAATTATTTACAGAGTACTTTCTATATGCCAGATATTTGCATAGGTGATAAACATATAGCAGTGAATAAGACACAGTTTCTTAAGTCTACATGCTTGTAGTCTGGTGGTGATTACGGACCTCGAGACAGGTCATTCAATGTGTAAAGAGCACAGAAACTAGCACATAGCTGAGTAATAAAAAGTTAGAAATCCTGGGTTCAAATTCTAACTCCACCAGGTACTTACATGTTACTTAAATTCCCACTGCCTCAGTTCCTTCACCTGTGAAATAGAAATAATAATTGCACCTGACTTATAGATCTATTGTGAAGATTACATGAGAAAATATATATTTAAATAATCTAGAATGAACCATGATATAGAACAAATAACCAATAATTGGTGCTATGATGATTGTTTTAAATTGCACACAGGTTTTTAAAAGCATGAAAGTGATAGACTTTGCCACACATGAATGCTATAGGAGCACTTCCCAGGGAGAAAATACCAGGCAAAGGAGAGAGGTTCCTGGCAGAGGGAATAATAAAAGGGGCGGGGATATGAAAGCACATGGCAAGTACCCCTTGGTATTGTCAAGATGTAAATTCTAAAAATGTTCCTCAAAAGTTCCTATTTGATGGTTGTACATTTTAAAATCTGGATGACTTACCTCTTACTTGTTTGACACCCCAGGAAGCAGAACTAGGAACACATGCAAATCATGCCGGACTCATAAGCAGTGGGAATCCAGTGAAGTGCTTTACACAAGTTGCCTGATCTGACTTGCCATCATTGTCCTCACAGAGGATTACACTTCCTCTGTGAGGACAATGGTGAAATTGGGGCAAGAGTAAAGCAGGGACATCATTCAGAACTCTCATGTAAAAGTTTAGGCAAAAAGGAACTTAAACTCAGGGTAGAAGGTGAATTCAAAATATATATTAGATATAAAGTCCTCAGGACTTGATGTTTTATTTGTGTGAAGTAAGAGAGAAGAAAGTATTGAAAATTAATCCTTGGTTTTATATGTGAGAAATCAAGAGTACAGCATATCTGTTTAACCAAAAAACCTGAAGGAAGAACAGATTTCAAGGGGAAAATCATGAATTCAGTTTTGAGCAATTTAGTCTAAGATGCTATAGGATGTCGAAATAGAGATTTATGTGAGATTCTCAGGACAGAGGTCTGGGATTGAGTCTTAAAAACACACATGATGAAGCTCTTGGGGTGAGGTCCTTGGGGTGGAATAAATGTGCCCAGGGAAACAAGAGAAGAGTGTCCTAGGATTTGACCATAAGAAGCTCCAACCCTAAAGATTACAGGAAAAATTGCTAAATGAAAATGAGAAGTAGCCAAAGATGATAGAAAAATCAGGACATTTTCATTTTATGGAAGGCAAAAAAAAAAAAAAAAAAGCATATTTATCAGGAAGGAAGAGTTGATAAAATATACCAAGAGAGCTCAAGTAAGGTAGGGACTGAATATTGTCCTTTAAAGCCTTTAGGTCCTTGGTGGTCTTGACAAGAGCCAATCAGGGAAGTAGTGTGGATGGAAGCAGATTGTGCTGAAAAGAGGAGTCAATGGAAGATGAGGAAGTCTTGCTTTGAAGTAGAGAAGCCTGCTGGGACAACAGCTGGAAGGGCTTAGAGGACCCTGAGAGGACTTGGGTGGTTTCTCTTAAGATAGAAATGACTAGAGATGTTCCAGTGCCTGAGACTCAAGAGTGGGAGGCAAAATGTTGGAATCCTGAGCACAGCCCTCTCAACTTTCAAGACATAGCTCTGCTATCACTGTTTCTGAGGAATCTTTCCTGATAACCTCAACTAAATTAGGTGTTATGCCTGTAGAAAAATGTCTACAGATCTCTATTAAACCAATTATCACACTGCACTTATTGTTGTTCTACTCACTAAAATGGAATTCACTTAAGTGTAGGAATTACTTATCTAATACAATGTCTGATGCGCTCAATTAACTAGTCAAATAATAAGTTCTGACCCATGAGTAAAATCAGTTCCATTAATTCATTAGGCACAAACGTTCAATCCTCTCTTTTTTTATTTTTATTTGGAAATAAAGTAAATTTTATTTTATTTTTAAATTTTTTATTCTAAAGATGTACGGTACAATTCAGGTTTAGGTATACAAATGTTCATTATGCAGGTACCCTTGTTGATGAGGTGTGCCCCCCCTTCTCCTAGCAGTTCCCACTACTGCCAAACCCTCTTTTATAGTATTATGATAATTGTTCAAGATCCGCTTATAAGTGAGACCATGTGGTACTCAGTTCTTTGTTTCTGTGATAGATCACTTAGTATTATTGAGTCTAAGTACATCCAAGTTGCTGCGAAGTTCATAATTTCGTCCTTCTTTATGGCTGTGTAGTATTCCATTGTGTATATGTACCACATTTTTTTTTTATCCAGTCCTCTTTTGATGGGCAGCACAGTTGGTTCCATGTTTTTGCTATTGTGAAAAATGCTGCAATAAACAGGCGTGTGCAGGTATCTTTTTCATGGAGTGATCTGTGTCTCTCTTTTAAAAAAAAGTCTGGACAGAAACAAAGACTATGGGTTTTTTGCTTGCTTGTTTGTTTGTTTTAATTGAGATGTGGTCTCACTATGTGCTCGTGCTGGTCTTGAACTCCTTGCCTCAAGTATTTCTCCTACCTTGGCTTCCCAAGGTGTGAGCCACTACACCTGGCCTGACTACAGGGTTTTTAAAAAGCCTACATAAAGAGAATTCCAACCTACACTTGAACTTAAGTTATTAATATGTGTTAGAACTGATAAGACTGTACAGATTTATTCTATAAATGATTTTTTTCTCTAACTTTCATATAAGTGCCATATTTTTGCATTTTTGTATGCGCTACTGATTCCAGCAAGGCACTGAGCATAAACTTTGAAGTTCCACAAATATTTGATCTTTATCTGTATGAAATTTTGTATATATAAAGCACAAAGATCTCTGCTGAATATTATGGTAAAACAGCAATATCTGTTTGGCGTTAGCTGAGCGGATTGTGTCACCCATCAATTTGATAAAGACTGGTTACTTAAGACAGCAGATAAGTGAATCATGGTGAGTAAAACCATCCATTTGCCACATAAAATAGATGCATTGGTCTCCCTGCAATATGCAATCTCCTTTAGCTGTCAAGTGATTAAATTGCCAAGCTTAAGTTCTAATTGTTTAAATTTGTTGGTGCTGGGAACTGATAATAAAGTGATCCTGCTCTCAGGAACACCTCTCTGGGCTGAGCAGTTGTGCAGCAGCATAAAAGCAGAAACTTTTCTAGATTTAAAAAATATACAAGGCAACCCATATATTTTCCTCTATAATAAATCTTTACAGAACATTTTCCTTCTATGCAAAGTACAGTCATTTTATTTTGTTGCTCTTACTCCTACGGTCTCAGGCACAGATGTACTAAGAGAGCCGAAGGTCAGAAAAACAGCAAGCACTCCAACATACTGACATTCAATCTTTCTTGACTCAAGAAATGTAGCAAAACATGCTATTGCCTTTCCCAATATATCAGACAAATGTCAAAAATGTACATGTCTGTGGCAGAGGTCACTGATGTATCTATGTCTGTATTTTCAGAATTAAAATAGCTTGTGGAAGAAAAAAAAATTTGGTAGAGGACATTTCAAGCTATGAACTCAGACAATACTTAGTTGAAATCATGGGCCCTATCATTAGGAGAATGATACTTTTAGGTCTGGAGAAGAGGAAAATTCTTCTTTCAGTTATTCTGGCACAGCTGGGCACAAAGAAAGTTGAAAATTGAATGTTCATTTCAAGCTATTAAAGAAAATGTGCTGGAGTTCAGCATTGAGAGTCTGAGACTTCTGGGAAAGATGGCTGCCTTGAGGACCTTTGTCTAGCTTTTCTTCCAAATTCCTACTGAAGTGACCAGTGTATATTAAAATTGGAAAAACTGTCCTAGCACCAGACACCAGAAGGACACACAGTTTCTTCATACTAGAAATAAAAAAAAGGATGACTCTGTGGGGATCAAAATACCAGGCAATAAGTAAGAGAATATTTCACCCAACCCTTATTAACTAAAGGGAATGTCTAGAATCAAGGGCAGAAAACATGGCTATTGGTTAATATCCTCTTTTCTTACTTCCCAAACTGACGACACAGAGCCTGGCAGCCAATACTGGAAAGCTCTATGGTTCTCTTTGAGCAAGACAAAACCAAAGCAGGCAAGAAGTAAGCACATGAAATATAGGAGTCAATTAATACACAATGTAGTACAGAGATATGTCTTCTCTGCCACCATGACCCACACTAGCTCCCTCCCTGATCCTCTCATATTGGTGATTTACTGTGAGATTTTTGTTGATGTGCTTGCTTGCTTCTTCTGCACTTCCTTCTATCTAGACTTAAAGAACTCCATGAAACATTTGGGAAGAACAAGAAATATACCAATTTCTAACAGAACCCACTCAACTCCTACAAAGGTTGGCAAGCATAGGCAACCTTCTGGAAGTACAATAAAAATGAAAAATCATGAAACTTAAAAATTTGGGGAATATAAATAAAGGGAAACACTTTAAAAAATTATACTTATCTTTTGACTCAGTAGGAACATTTTGAGCACTTACCATGTGTCAGGCACTGTGCTAGGTTACAAAGAGAAAACAAAACTCTGACACCTTCCCTTCTATCTTTTGATTTGGTACCAAAACCAAATAACCTTTAGAAAATATCTAATCCATGTATCAGCAAGATTCATGGAAGCACTGAGTTGATAATACAGTAAAAGAGACAATTAGTTGAAAATAAAAACCAAATTAAAACTTAATAGAGTTAGTTAAAAAACACGGAAAATCAAGTCAGTTAACTCCAAAATAAATTTGAGAAAGTCACCCAGAACTCTAATGAAAGCCCTAAATAATTTAAACCATGAAACAAAATAGGAAAGAGAAAAAGAGCTCTTGGTACTTCCGCTTCTGATTAATAAAAATTACAGAAAGGAAAAAAATCAATATTCAAAGCAATAATAGAGAAAAAAATTGTTGACCTAAGAAAAACCTGTTTTGTAATGATAGACAAGTTCTTTCTAATACTTATATGAATCATTTAGCGACCTTAAAAAATTTTTTAAATGTTGAAAAATAACACAGCTAGAGTGTTAACATGATCTAAATACAAGATTTCCTACAAAGCTATATTCAAAACAGCGTGATATTGGTAAAAGGATAGAAAAATAATGCACTGGTACAGAATGAAGAGAACAGAATGAACTCAACCTTATATGTTCAAAAGACACCTTTATATGTTTTGCCTCTAACAAAGGCAAAAAGTCAATGCATTGGAGGAAAAAAAGTATTTCAACAAACAGAGCTGAAATAAATTCTAAACCTACAATAAAACAGAAGAATATTTCCACAAGTTCAGGTAAGCAAACTTTTTTACAAAATATTTTTATTTATATTTAACCATAAAATTAAAAATTGAAAAATTTGTCTTTATCAAAATTTAAAACTACCTCTCATCAAAAGATCTCATTAGATAAATGAGCAGGTAAAACACAGACTGGAAGAAAATATTCACAATACTTGTATATAACAAGGTGTCTGTGGGGGGGTGTGTACATACAGAATATATTAGAAACTCTTACAGTTCAATAAGAAAAAACCAATAAAAATGGGCAAAAGACTTAATAGACACCTCACGAATATACAAATGGCAATAAGAAACAGAATTTCATTCAATTTCATTAGACATTAGAGAAATGCAAAGTAAAATCAAACAAATACATACCACACACTAGAATGACTATAATTAAAAAAATGCTGGCAACACCAAAGGTTGCTGATGATGTGAAGCAACTGGAACTCTCATATATTTCTGGTAGGGGTGTAAAAAATGGTATAACTGTTTCAGAAAATAGTTTGGCAGTTTCTTGCAATCTTAAAAATATACCTACCCCATGGCCCAAGTATTTTTTCCAAGGGAAATAAAAATGTATGTCCACAAAAAGACTTGTATAAAAAAGTTCATAGCAGTTTGTTTCATAATAGCACCCAGACTGGAAACAAACCAAATGTTCAACAGATTTTTGGACTTCACTCTATGTTAATTATATATCAATAAAAATAAAATTTAAATTTAAAAAAAGAAAAAAGAAACCGTCTGAGTCTGAACATTACAATGTGCTTCATATCCTGAGCAAACATAATTAAGAGAATCATCCTTGGAAAATAAAGATGAATCAATGGCCCAAAATAGAATAAAATAAAGTTGAATACAGTTTACTTTCAATAAGACTTAATCACTGAACACCACATAATAGTATCTTTACTTTTACAAATTAAATGGTAATGGTGCCATACTTCAATAACTGGTCAAAGTGTAATTACTATGTGAAGGCAATAAAAAGACAATCTCAATATGGAAGGACTCAGAAAATATACCAGTAGAAAAATTCTACTTCAAGGGAATACAAAACAATAGGGAGAGAGCAAAGATTGCGTATGAGAAAACTGTCATAGGAAAGATTGACTGTGACATTAAAATTAGTGAGATATATACTGATGTAGCTAAATGGTGGTAATCATTTAGTTATGCACACAAAGTTGATCCCCAAATACAATCTAAAAGTAACACAGATAATTTACATTTTAAAAAGACAGAAAACAAGAGCCTAGGTTTTAAAACACCAACTTAAATTAACAGTGATTAGGAAGGAAGAAATAAAAGCACCAACCTCCACATTTCCACATAGGTAAATTTTTAAAAATCCTTTCTTTATTTCATTTCCTAGTTTAGTAAACATTTAAGGATACGTTTGAATTTATAGTAACCAACATTGAATTTAAAATAGTCTATACATTTTCCAAGTCACAAATAGAAATCCAACTAATTGTAGAAAATAACTGAAAACAGTACATCAATAACAAGAAAAAATCAGGACTCTTTTTTCTCCAAACATGAAGAAAATATGACAAAAATGATAATAAAAGTAAATGACTTACAGTCCCTTACTAAAAAAAGGGTCTATAAAGGATTCATTCTATGTTGGTATATACAGAAATATATGCTATATTCACTATATGTTGGTATATACAGAAAATTTGGGGGGAAATGAAGTTCTTACTGTAGAGGAAAAACAAAAAGGCATAATTTCCTATTTACCACTTCCATCAAATGGAAACGAGGCTCTTCACAGTAGGGTGCAGACTTTCACGTTCTTCATAAAGCTGATCCTTAAAAGTTGTGATTTTGACTCTTCAGTCTCAGTTCTTACATCTCCTCTTTTTTCTGCCTTTACTTTCTCTGAACACTCAATCTGTATCTCATTCCAGAAAATCTTGCCTTCTCTTGGTTGTAGATTGTGTTATAAAAAAAAAAAAAGAATGGAATTCAAGGAAATCATAATTTGAGTCCAGGCCCTATCATTTTCTAGTTCACTCTAATATGTACATATTCTTTCTAGGCCCAGTTTCTTCTTTCAGAAAATTAAGATAACATACTCCTTAAGAAGATATTGTGAAAACTAAATGTGATATCCCAATATTATGCCTCAAATATGGTAATTAATGAGAAATATATAAATTCAAAATGTTTTAAGAGACTAACTTTTCCTGGGTCATTTGCTGTACAATGGAAGAGTTTTATGTGTATCAGAAAGTATGTTAAGGAATGTCACATAAATTATATTATTTAATTTAATTACTCAAAAATAAATGAATGTCTAAAGGTAAAACTTCAGTTTGTGAATCCAGAAACTTGGGCCAGTTTATAATATCCCTGCTTCCCTTGGTAACTAAGAAGATATCAAGAATCTAGAAATAAGAATTTAGGTTTCAGTTTCTTGAAAATGTTATTTTTGGAAAATTTTTTGGCATGGAATATGGGCCTTGGGGGTTTTCCAGAGAGTATAATTTTTAAATATGAAAGCAAACCTAAAAGAATAAGAATCTATGGATAGAATTCAGCTACTCCTAAGGAAAACAAAAAACATGGAGATTTTCTTCACTTTTGACTTTTGTTTCCACTAAAACTTCCACACAAATCTTTAGCAGAATGACACAGCTTAGGAACAATCTAGTGAGTGGTTTTCTTCTCAAGTGTTCTGCTCTCACAGCTCAAGAGAGAAAATTGTAAAGAAAAATATTACAGTTAGAAATAAAGTGGATTGGTCAAAGAATCTTGAGAGAAGACACAATTTCCCCACACTAACTGAACTTCAAGAAGCTCCTTTATTTGGACTTACACTCTTTCATTAGCATTGAGGATTAGCTGGTATTTAGAAAAAAACTCAACATTCAATTGCTCCAATTCCCCAAAGTTATATAAATAAGGCTCAATGACTCTGCATGGGACACTGCATTACAAACCATTAATTTACTCCCTTTGATCGCACTACTCTCCTCACTTGCATGCTTTTCAAAATACACTTGAGTTCATGCCATTTCCAGGATGTGTGATCCATTGAAAATCTCTGCTTCTGGCTAGTTACCCTGATTTGATCATTGTACTATGTACTCATGTATCAAGCATCACACTGTACAACTATATAAATTAAAAATAAAATCTTAAAAATAAAAAAGAGACAAGCAAAAAGAAAAATCTCTGTTTCACTGGTCTCAGTTTTCTCCTATGTAGAAAGCGAATGATAATACTTGTATAATTATCTCGCTGGGCTATTTGAAAAGCTAATAAAGGATACTTTACATAAGAGCACTTGATATAAGTAAAAGATATGAATAGACATGTCTCAAAATAAGACACAGAGCAGCCAACAGATACATGAAAAAATGCTCAGCCTCACTAATCATCAAAGAAATGCAAATTAAACTGCACTGAGATACCACCTATCTCCAGTCAGGATGGCCATTATCAATAACTTAAAAGACAACAAATGCTGGAGAGGATACAACACTTCTACACTGTTGGTGGGAGTGTAAACAAATACATCTGTAGAAAACAATGTGATGATTCCTAAAAGATCTAAAAATCGACCTCCTATACAACCCGGCAATCTCCCTTCTGGGAATGTACCTGGAGGAACTCAAATCATTCTATAAAAAAGATAACTGTACATGCATAATTTTGCAGCACTATTCACAATAGCAAAAATATGGAACCAACCATGCTGCCCATCAAAAGAAGACTGGATTTAAAAAATGTGTTACACATATTTGATGGAATATTACATAGTTATAAAGAAGGGCAAAATTATAAACTTCACAGCAACTTGAATGGATTCAGAGTCTGTAATACTCAGTGATCTATCACAGAAACAAAGAATTGAGTACCATATGCTCTCACTCGTAAGTGGACCAATTATCATAACACTGTAAGAAAGGGATTGGCAGTAGTGGGGAACTCCCAAGGGAGGGAGCAGGAGGGGCACACTTCATCAATAAGGATACTTGACCTCAAACCAGGTGACATGGGGACCAAAGTTAGGCCCAAACTTTACCTGTACAATCACCATTTGTATACCGAACCCTGAATTGTACCCCACATCTTTAAAATAAATTTAAAAAAAAAAAAGAGCACTTGACAATCTGTGATGTGCTATGGTTAATTGCAAAAATAGCCATTTTTTTCCCCGTCCCCGTATCTATGCTTCTTTCCAATTTGAATCTGCAGCTTCATCTGTCAAGACTTACATTTCTTTGCCCCTATAATCTGAACTGAACTTGTGGCTTTCTCTGATCATGTACTGTGCTAAAAGTATGTTGTAACAGTTCTGACCTAGACCTTAAGAGACCCTGCACCAGTCTGCTCCTTCTCTTGGAAACCACCAGAGAGCTCGTGGAACAGGAAGGAGCTGCCCCAGCTGAGGCCATCCTGGACCAGCTGGCCCCTAGCCAATGAGACAACCGTTACAGTCGCATGAGCCAGCCCCGCTGAGAAGCTCTGGTCCTGGTCAGCATCTACAGAGCCTCCCAGGCAACTTTCAGACCCACAAGCTGAATAAACGGTTTCTGTCTTATACGAACACATTTTTTGGGGTGGGTTTTTAAGCAGCAATAGATAACTGGTATACATGTTACAGATATTAAAATATCAGGAAAGGGTTTTCCTCTCATTTTTCAGAAAAGAGAGATCTACTCAATAAATCATGGAGAAATGTTAACCTAAAATTCCTTTCAAAATTAGACAAGCTACTTTTAGGGAGAATAAAATTTTTATCTATAATGAAAAACTGAAATGGTATGATTTTGTAATCTATTTACTTGTATAGTGCATACCTATGCTTCTGATGGTACATTAATATTCACAATGGTTCTTTCATAAAGCAAAAGTTTCCAAACAGATTTGCCATTGCCAAGTCATTAAATTATAGACATTCTCATGAGAATTCTACCTATTGTGTAGAAAAGTGGCATTTTTCTATCCATATAACTAAATGTCACCAAGAGAATCTGAAATTAAAAAAGAAATCCCTTAGAGATCATCTTGTTTGCTGTCCCATTTAATTCAAGAACCTACTCTTTATAATATCCCTGAGAGACGTCAGCTATCTTTTTATTTGAAATATTCCTGTGACATAAAATAAACTTTGGTCAGACTTCCACTTCTGGGATCTGGAGTAACTACAAGCTCAAATCTTGTTTACGTTTAATTAATTAGCTAATTAATTAATTTCAACTGTGCACTAGAACACTGATGTGAGTATCATGAATGAAGGATTCTGATGAATCCAATTCTCTCCACCTCTTCCCTAATCCAAAATGAAATACAATGCAGGAATAGAAAAAACTCGCTGTTTTTGAGGCAGCCTTTTTTCATACCAGGATAGAGTCAGTCATCAAATATCTTTCTCATCTACCTACTGACACTAACTCTGTTGTTAGGCTAGACAGAGCAAGTCCACAATTCATGTATCACAAGGCATACTAACCTATCTCCAGATCAGTTTTCCTCTGATTCTAGCTGCATTTGGCAGAAATTCTAGAACCCTCAAGTGCCTCCCAGGTATTCCTGAAATTCCCAGGCAGATATTACACAGGTTACAGGGACCAGTCCTCTTTGCTACTTTGTGACATATGACATTTTCTTCCTTTCATGCACCAACTGACTGTAATTACATTCCCTATATAATTATAATTATATCCCCTATTACCACTCCAATGCAGCAGCCATGTCCAAAGTCCACGCCAAAGGTGACACCACTGATGGGCAGCAATAGAATCAAGACTACCTCTGCAAGTGTCTCCTGGTGTCAGTGGCAGCACTTTGGTATCTGTTCTGAGGGTATGCCGCTTGCCTCTGGCAAAGCTCCCAGGCCTTCTCCTCCCATGTAAAGTACTCTGGCCCCAAAGATGTTGACATCTCATTTTCTCCATGGACTATAGAAACGAAGGCAGGATAACTCTAGTCATTTTTGCTTATGCTTTGCGTGTGGGGTGATGGACAGGTAGGGAGGGTACCATCTGTAAGGGACTGGGTATGAGAAGTATGAGTCTGTAGAGGCTGAGTCACAGAACAATTAATGGGACAGAATCTGAGCAAATGCATTATATTATAGACCTTAGAAGTCACCTTGTTGAGCCGCCCCTGTAACTCTCCCCAGCCTTATCCTGCTTCCCTTAAGAAACTATCAATGATTCAATTATCTTCCCTGGGGATGAATTCATCCCTCAAAGCATATAACCTCCTCATGTAGTGGGAGCTAAAGTTCCAGATGAAAACTCAATTTGTATTTTGTTTACCCTGCATAGTAATGAAGTGTCAGAAACTCCTTGCAACCATGAGAAACCTGCAAGGTAGCCCCAAACTAGGGAAAGGTGAATTAGCCTTTGTGTGGTTTCTAATGTCTGCACTTTTTCTTAATGATAAATAGATCAGTTGTTAGAGAAGAATGGAAAAAATAAAGGTCAATGAGAGTCATACCTGGGGAAGAAGATGGGAAGAAAAAGAGGGGGAGATGCTTTCACCAGTTCTGGTATCCATCTGAAGTATTGGAAGTGCACAAACATTAATAATGGGAAAGACTGCCATGAACAAGAGAATAGTACAGTGACTCCTGCTGAGGCCACTCAGAGGACTCATCCTTGCACCCTAGCTTATCTAATCCTGAATTGTGCCCCACGTCACATACTTAAAATTAAAATAAAAAAGAAAAGGTAACTCAGAGTGATGACGTGCTGGAGGAGGCAACCTCACAAAGATTCTATGGTCACCTCCTCCACCATGTCTCATTATTGTCTTTCTATCATGGAGAATAGGCTGCTACCCAGCAACATCAAACAGGGAAGGGGGTAGGTGCACATCAGCTGCTAATCTACCCATCAGAGGATGAGAAAGTCCAGGACTTTGAACCAGATCCAGGATATGAATCTGTAGAGGCTAAGTCACAGAACCAGACCCAGGATATAGGTGTACTTTAAGCCAAGTCACAGTCACAGACCCCAGATATAGGTGTACTCCAAGCCAAGGGCAGAGGGAAGTGAAAACCATGATTATACTCTTGTAAATGAACACTACCATAAAGTTTTCTAGAATCCAGAAAAATGTTGCATCCTATGATGGCATACAACTTACACTCAGCCTAGCATCCCCACCTCATATTCATTCCTTCTTCCATATGACAGGCTTTAAAATACTTGGTAGCAGCTATCCTGCCCCCTCTGTCTTCTGTCCTCTAGGCTAAGTTTCCTTTGATCCTTCAATTAGAAAATAAGTATGCCTGAATGGAGCCATTCCCAGCAGCCTTGTTGAAGCAGGGAACCCCATCTGCAACCATCAGTGTAAACATTAAATAGGGAAATCCCTTTGATACTGTCTACAAGACAGCCATCAACACAGTGGGCCTTGTTAAACAAAGTCATCAGCATTGGTGTATTGAGAATTACACAAATTAAAAAGCTGCACCCAAGTGAAAAAAAGATTGTTTTGTTTTGTGAGTACACCATCTGGCATTGTACATTGGTATAAGTCTCACTGTCCGTGAGATTTGTAAGCTCTTTGAGGGCAAAACCAGCGTTTCATATCACTTCTCGTTGAACATCTTGCCCAGACATGGGCACACAGTTTGCACTTAGTACATCCTTAATAATATGTATATGGATTGAAAGTATTCTTGGTCTTTATTCTATCATCTTTAAAACCAAAAGATAGAAGTTTCTACCAAAGCCGGCAGAGGGATATAGAGTTCGTGCTAGGAAAAAGGTCCACTGAATAAAGAACTCCAAGACACAAGAGTTTTATAGAATAACCCAATTCACAGGCTTCCGTACAATGCTAATGAAGCTACATGCCTCATTTGATTGACACTGAGATTATAAACCTGAAAGCGTGAACTTTAATTCAAGAAGATCTTGAACTCCCATTTCCAAAAGATTCAATATGATCAACAGGATAACATTTTTAGAGAAATCTGACATGACCTAATTCAAGAGAAAATAGGAAGAAACAGTTCAAGTTCAAATGTGGTCACCTAACATAACATTGATTTAACCAAGTATATTTTTACTTATTCAATAAGTATTTTTTAACACTTTCTGTGGACTGGAGTGCTATCCTGAAACTCTGAATAAGATTAGTCAACTGCTGTTAATCATTATTAATGATAGTCAACTATGCTGCAATAACTCTGCTTAAGAAAAAAAACCCTCAAAATTTCCATGACTAAAACCAGCAAATATTTATTTTTATTGTTCACAGGTCTGCAGACTGCTTCGAGTTCAGCTAAGATACAACTGGGCATGAGTCTAGGTTGCGTTGAGTTCTGGCTTGCACTAAATATTTTCTACCCAAAGCAGAGTCTTCACACAGAAGGCTCCAAGAGAGGCCATTGGAAACATACCATGTATCTCACAGTCTGATTGGAAACAATCCCTTTACCCACTTCCTATTGGCCAAAGGAAGGCATAAGGTCAAGATCAACATTAGCGCGATAGGGAAATAAAATAGCCCTATTGAGAGGAACTAAAAAGTCATAGGGCAAAAGACATGGATGCATAATTCTTATACAAGGAGGAAAGGCAGTATTGGGGAAAATAAGCCAGTTTATCATAAAGACATGACTGTGCTCATGGAGCTCAAGACAGAGGGGGAAGAGAAAACCAGTAATCATTAAGTTTAAAGAAAATTCACTAGGTAATTTTTAATGGAGTTATATACACTGAATAAGACCATTTTTGCTGCTATTGGGAAAATAAGGGGCAAGAATATGAGCTTGGAGACCAGTTAGGAACCTCAAAAAATGGTTTGAGCTAGAGGTGATCATGGCCTTGGCTATGATGATGACCAAGGCAATCAAGAGAGATGGAGAAATTTAAGGTATGTTTTAGCAGACTTGGTCACCATACGGTGTTGTAAGCGGGGGAAAAGACGTGTATAGGATGCCACCTGAGTATCTAGTTTATGTAACAAAGTAAATGATGCTAAAATGGGGAAATTCGAGGGGGAGAGTGTCATAGTCTTTGTGGTTAATTCTCTCAACTCATTATGACTAGTTGAAACCAGGAGTCCTGAATGGGGCATGCTCCTTCCCCCTTAGGGGCTCTTGGGAAACGTTGGGTGGGGAAGTTTTGAGTTTTTCTAATGACTGAGAGATATTACTGATAGTTTTTCACTCAAGGTCCCAGATGATAAACAATCTGAGATGCATGGGGTAGTCTTACAAAACAAAGATTTGAGTCACCCTATCTGAAGCACCAATATATCCCTGTTGAGAAATACTGGCCTATGTCATAATAATCCCATTCCATTCACCAATGATTACTTTAGGAAAAGATCTGTGATTCCATCTTGAACAGTGAGACCTGAGGCAAAATATGTTAGGGAGTTTCCAGGAGAGGTTTCTTTACTCATAAACTAGAGAACCAGAAACAGTCCCTTTCTTCCCCTGAACATTGCTTGGATGTGATTTCTGGAAGAAACATGTACAGACATCTTATGAACATGAGGAAGGACAGTCTGAGAGTAAAACCAACAAGGATGAAAGAACAAAAGAGTGAAAAATAATGGGACTTTGGCACCACTGAGTTGTTGAATCAAACATCCTTGGATTGCCCCACATCATCCATAATCAGGATGTTAGATAATAAGTTTCATTATATTTTAAGCCAGCTTGAGCTGATCTGTTGTTGTTACTGCCTGAGTAAGAAAACATCCTAAATAATAGGGAAATAAAACAGTTTTAGGAGACAATACATCCCAAGAGCATCACTGGTGAGAGAGCTGAGTGTGAGTCTAGGCCTCTCAATATGTGACTTTGGAGCATAAAAGCAAGAAGGCATCCACCCTTGGTACCCACACTGGGTAATGAGCGTAGATATTGTGGAAAGTGCAGTGACCCGCATCGTCACCGTTTATACCATTAAAGATGGCATCCATAAAATCACTGAATATTTGACCAATTACTCTGATGTTTTTCTAAAGTGTATGCAAGATGACTCCTCATCTCAGAGTTGTGATGCATATACTTATGTTCTCTGATTGTTTTGTGAATACTTGGGTTCTGTTCTCTAACTAAATAATAATCTCTTAGAAGACATAACTGAAATTATTTATTTCATACCCACTATAGCATCAAATAAAACTCTAAGTCATTCAGCAAGCACTCAACTATTCACTGAATCATAATTCTTCAAAATTTTATTTTTCTTTTTATAGTTGTTGGTTAAAGAATAATTCTGTAAAGAGTTTGAGGTTACAGTGAGCCCTCCATGATCACACCACTGCCCTCCACCTTGTGTGACAGAGCAAGACCTTGTCTCTAAAATAAATAAATTAATTAAAATTAAAATTAAAAAATTATTTGTGAACCATGTCATATACAAGCTGGAAACCCTCAGACATATATTTTGTGATTTGATGTTTCAAAAATTGTGAATAATGTACTTACCAACGTTTTAAAATTGGGAGATTTACCACGAAATCTGGATTTTGGGTTTCCTTTGAAGATTGATAGCAGTGGCTCCATTTTGCTGCCTACCTGCAATGAACTGGAACTGAGAAGGGGGTGCTAGCCTGCATTCCCAGATTGCTAGCATTTGAGTGGGTGCCCTTTCATCTCCCTGAGATCAGGGCTTACTCATATATATCAGGCCAAGCCAAGTGACCTGGTTCTAACTTTGTGGAATCCTAAAAGTCTATCTTTTGCAAGGATACAGTACATTAGTGAATTTTCAAATTGTCATTTCCTTCCTGTCTACTCCTCTTCAGTATTCAGCCATAATACTATCTCTATTTTTAGCCTAAATATATAGCCTGGCAAAAACAGATTAGTCAAAGTTGTGCTATGGTTTGGTGAAAGATAAACATACAGTTTACCCGCCCCCTCCTTTTTTTACAGTCTTTTTAAAGTTTATAGTTCAGCCTGTTTAACACATGAGAGTATCCTCTATTAGTAAGGACAAGAGCTAACAAACTGGGTAAGAATCAAAGTAAGGTTACCCTTTAAGTAAAATGAATCATCCAGAAAGAAAAGGAGTAGCAACTCATCTCTTCATCTTAATAATGAAGAAAAAGGAATGGCTTGAAAACTTTTTTTCACCTGCTTGGTGATCTATTTAAAACAAAAATTTTAGTGGGAAACTACTAGGGGAGGGGGGGCACATCTCATCAAAAAGCATAGTTGCATAATGAACATTTGTATACCTAACCCTGAATTGTACCCTGCATCTTTAAAATAAAAAAAATTTAAATAAGGAAAAAAAACCCCAAAATTTACATTTTAAGATATTAAAGAATAAGAGTAGATACCTCTAAGTGAATATCATGAACTTCGTTTATAATTTACTATTTCTTTTTTTCAATGGAGTCATGACCTATTTTCAACCCACTGAGATTCTATGAGAACACATTTTTCAGCTCTTGTGTTATCCTGCTGTTCTATTCACTCTGCTACACTAAACAACAGATCTCCCTCATTTAAGCCATTTTTAAAACACACAAAGAAGTTAGACATCAGGAAATCAGCTTATTTTACCTTCTTATCTACGGTTTACTAAAATAAAATAAAACCATGATCAATAGTCATATGAAACAATTGTAAATTTTTAAACTGCACCCACAGAGCTTGCCTCTTCTAAACTCCAGAATCATGTATCTAAAACACTCTTCTGCAAAGCACTATATTAACAGGCTTTGTATTGACACCATTTAATGTGAATAAGCAAGATTTGGTGTTTCTAACTGCAGAGAAAATAGGAAGTCAACCCTCCTGAGAGCAATGAATTGGACAAATACCCTTTGCATCATTCAACCAAGGCAAGAAATGTAGTAAGAGAGACATGTAAATCAGTTGCTCAGACAGTCATAGACACACCATGACTGTTATGGTTAGTTTATGATAAGGATGAAAATGAGATCACCAATCCATTTGTCTTCAAAAATTTCTTCTTCCCTCATGAACATATAATATTCTGATGCTCTTACTGCACGGACATATTTCACTGTTTTGTTTTGTTTTTATTTCCCTCACTTGGTAATGTGCTTAAAGAGAGTGTGCAATTACATATAGACAAGAAGTAATGAGAAATAATAAGAAGAATGATCTTTTAGTCAGCCAAGATGTTAAAGGAAAGATTGACTAAGTTTTAAGATTATGTTGACTTGAAAAAATTTTTTCAACGATGCAAGAATATACTTAAAGTAGTACAGTACATTTGAAAATGTTCAACTGTAATTGTACCTAGAAGCAGTTTTTAAAAGTAAATTTCAACTTTTGTTAACAGGGAAATATATCTTTTACTAGGATATTTTGAAAAGATGCTCTAGATTATGCATTATCTAGGCAGTGCAGGTAGTTTGTGATGTGATTCATGAGTATAACATTATCCTGAATAAGGCTTCGCTATTCTGTATTCCACTTATGCCCTCCTTAGAAGAGACAATAGAATGCCCAATAAAGCTTGAATCAATAGAGTAAGACAAATTAACACTGGCAAAATGCCTCCTTGACATTGTCTCAGAAACAGATTTAAGGATTCAGGATGCTTACTTTATCTACATTTTGATAAATTTCATTCACAATAATATATTTCACTAGTTTTGGCAAGCTCCAATGTTATCTTTGTTTCAAGAATAGAGTTGGAATATTATTATTATTATTCAATATAAGAAATAAGTATATAAGAATATGAGTATCTAGATTCTTTTGTGGTTCATAAGTGTGATGATTGGGTTTTCATGTTCATTTCTGAGATGTGCCTCCTTCAAACCTTGTAATGATGAAAGAATACAGGTACTACTCTGAGTATAAACAAAGTTTAAATTGTTATATGTCACTGATATAATATAGAATATATAATGGAGTCTATTATAACTTTACTCAGGAACAAAATGCTATACCTGCATGTACAAACAAGTGTACAAATTAAAATTTTGATCCATGAATTATGTGGTTTAAAAACTTCTAAATGCAAAAACAAGTAATTTAATAATATCATATATAGATAAGACATAATAATTTAAAAATTCTTAGGGAACAAGTTCAAAATTAAGGTTATATAAGAAGCTAGAGAATGAGCCCATAGTATTTAGTTCTTCAAATTTTGAAAATGCATAAGTCAAACACTTAGCTTTCAACTTTATTTTTAAAATAAAATATGGTGAAATATTTAAACTCATTCAGAAATTTCCTGTGTTGGCTACTTAATACTTTTATCTTTCCATATATTCATTTATTCATTGAACATATATTGAACCCTTACTACATGCTAGAACTTGATAGAAGTTTTGAAAATATTACTTAAACCAGGGGAAGTTAGGACCAGCTGGAGGCCCAAACTTTACCTGCATGCATACTACTTATGTACCTAATCCTGACTTATACCCCATAACCCTACAATAAAATAAAGAAAAAAATATATAAAAGAAAAAATACTATTGAGTAATGTTTTCCATAATGACTATATATGTATATATATAATGACTATATTTATATTTATATGTTTTTATATACATATAAAAAACACACACAATTCTTATATGCCTGTCTATTCATCAAAATATAAAAATACATTGATCTAATTAGCCAGCTGGGGAAGGACGCATGATAAAAGTGTCTGGCTTTGCACTTTCCCTACCTAGGAAAAAAGCTTTAGAGTTGTAGTCTCCCTAGGGGAGACGCTGTCACATACGCCTTTGTAGGAGGGATTAAGAAAGCCACAGCAGCTGGGACCCATTTTCAAATATAAAACCAGCATGAAAGGCTTTACATGAATGACTAAAACTCTAAGTTTAGATAAGCTGGAAGAGCCTAAGAAGGGGATGCATTAGTCTTGGTGTTAAACCAGAGAAAATTGATTAGATCACAAAATGGGTAGGTTTAACTTCTAATTCTGTAAGCCTAGAAAAATGTAAAACAAAGATTTGCACCATTATTATCAGTCCTCTTGCATATCATAGTCAGAGGGTGGATGATAAGGGTTAAAGGTTATACAAGAAATGCCACAGGATGAAATGATCAAGACTGTGATTTGTATTAAAATCTTTCACTTTCCAAAATATTAGGCAACTTTTGGTAAGTTCCATTCTTGAAATTTAAAAGACCAGTTGCTTTTTTGTAAGACAAGGTAGTATTTGCCACTTTCTGCCACTTGATCATCTCTTACTAGGAGTTCCTTTTATTAATTAAGAAGTACTTTTTCTTGAGTATCATTATTCACAAGTAAAGTTTATTGTCTGCTTACAACAGGCTTTTATGTCATTTTCTTAGGTATCAAAGTATATTGGCCCATTGCATTACTATAAATTTCAGTCAAATGTGATTGTTAGAGTCCTAGAAGTTTAGGCTGGGGTCAAATTAAAGTGAAAATAAAGAAACAATTCTATAACACTGTTCCTGTCCCTTTAAAGAATGTCAAATTATTGTAGTGATGATTGTTAAGTTTCTAGACATATGAAAACATAGTACCTATGAAATAGCACTTTGATATTTATGAAGTGATAATTTCTAAAACAAATATAGAAACCCAGCAGTTATCACAAACACTCTTCACTATTTGTTGCAGGAGTGTATAGAATTAGGGAAAATTTTTTAAAACCAGTATATTACTTAATTGTTGATAGCCAGAAATGTTTGCTCATTAATCCTTAGCTGATTCTAGTCAAGTTAAACCTATTTCAGAGGGAGGCTCCAGATTTCACATGGTAGAAATACCATAGAGCTATAGGAATTGTTTAAATGCCACAATTTCAGTTCTAAGTTAGTTCTGAATTTCTAAATTCTACATGTCTAATTTACTTAAATAAAGTGCTATTCTAATGTTGTTCTTTGATGATAATAACATATAATTCCCATATTTTCTAAGTTTCTCTTCACATAAGAAACCAAAGTAACTTTCTCATCCATGGAAGGAAATAGAATCATGGTGTTGGAGGTTCTGGAAAGTCTACTGTTTTATCCTTTCCATAGATTCCAATGAGTTTGAGAAACAGGCAAAGGAAGCTAGATGGGGATCAAAATAAACTATCAAATGAATTTAGCATTCTCTGGTATTGGCTGTATTCAAAGCAGCAATAAAGCTTCCTAATACTATACAATGGGGCCTATCTTGAAAAAGGCTGAATCTGCAAAGGTCTCTTACCCAAACACCTGCAGAAGCATTATGGACTATGTAGCACTCCCTGTAAAATACCAGAGAAAGGCTGTGTGGTGACTCTGCCCATTACTAAACCATGAGTCAATGAATTACTTCATGACTCCATCTCACCAATCAATTATGTCACTCTCCTTCACATAGAAGGAGTTCAGTGAGTGGTACAGAGAAAATCAGAACGTTTTCCCCTCAATACTGCTTTCAGAGCTTAGGGCACACTTTCTTTCAAGAAAATCAAAGAAAAGATGACTGACTATTCCCCCAATTTTGTGAAAATGTACGATGTTTTCATATGATTCTTATGCTCCTTAAAAAACTCTATTGTTTTGTCATAGTATTTTCCAATATTAATAGATGATAAAAAAATCAATTAACCAGTTTCTCTCTTCTCCAGTGAAAGTCCTTAATAATTATGATGATAAAATCTACCATATATTCTACTGTCTTCATGAAAAATCATCATAAAATGTGTAAAGTTTATCAAATATATCACCTCACATGTACATTTGAATATTAATCTAGTGAGAATATTTTTGTTGAATGACAATTGAGATGATCCTGAAATACCAGCCCATGTCATAATGCTGGAGGGAGCTCTCTTATATGGTTATTTTGTGCATATATTCACTTACTCCATGCCAGGGAGTTTTCAAAGTACTAGGGCAACAGGTGAGGCCCTGTACTCATACTCTGTCATTTTGAAAGACAGTAGTCAATAAGTAAAATGAATACATAAATAAGGATATTTTGTGTAGTGGTAAGTATCATGAAAGACACTAAAACTACTCAGTGTGATAGTTACCAGAGATGACCACCTGAAGGTGGCAGAAGGGGAAGACTTTAGATTAACCAGTTAATAAAGGCTCTCTGAAGAGAAAGCTTTTGGGTTGAGACCTTGATAAATGAATTCAATAAAGTTTCAGGATACAAAAATCAATGTACAAAAATTAGTAGCATTTACATACACCAATTGGGATCATGCTGGGAACCAAATCAAGAAGGCAATCCCATTTATAATAGCTACAAAAATTGAAAAACCTAGGAATATATTTAGCACCAAGGAGGTGAAATATCTCTGCAAAGAAAACTTCAGTGTTGAAAAAAATTGTAGATGACATGAACATATGGAAAAATTTCTAAGGCTCATGGTTTGGAAGAATTAATATTGTTTAACTGACCATAGTACTCAAAGTAGTATGCAGATTCAATCCACTCCCCATCAAAATACCAAAATAATTTTTCACAGAACTAGAAAAAAAATTCTAAAATTTATATGAAACCCAAAAAGAGCCCAAATAGCCAAAGTAGTCTTAAGCAAAAAGAACAAAGCAAGAAGTATCACATTACCTGACCTGAAATTATACTATAATAATTATAGTAACCAAAACAACTTGGTACTAGTGTAAAAAATGAGCCAATGTAACAAAATAAATAGCTGAGAAATAGTCATATATCAACAGCCAACTAATCTTTGACAAAGTCAACAGAAACAAACACTGGGGAAAGGACATTTTCTTCAATAAATGGTGCTGGGAAAATTGGATTGTCATCTGCAGAAGAGTGAAACTGGACTCCCATCTCTCACCATGTAAAAAAATCAACCAAAATGGATTACAGAGTTAAAAGTAAAATCTTTAACTATAAAAATAGTAGAAGAAAACCTAAGGAAAATTCTTCTGGATACTGGTCTAGGCAAAGACTTTATGACTAAGACCTCAAAAGCACAAGCAACAAAAACAAAAATAGACAAATAGGACTTAATGAAACTTACAAGCTTCTGCTCAGCAAAATAAATAATCAACAGAGTGAACAGACAGCCTCCAGAATGGGAGATAATATTTGAAAATTATGCATCCAACAGGGGATTGACATCCACAATTTACAAGGAACTCAAGCAATTCAACAATAATAACAACACAATAATCCCATCAAAAAATTGGCCAAGAATATGAATAGATGTTCTTCAAAAGACATACAAACAGTCAACAAGGATATGAAAAATGTTCAACATCACTAATCATCAGAGAAATGCAAATAAAAACTACCATCTTAATCTTACCCTGGTCGGAATAGTCGTTATTAAAAAAACCAAAAACTAACAGATGTTGGCAAGGATTCATAGAAAAGGGAACACTTATACTGTTAGTGGAAATGTAAATTAGTAAAACTTCTATAGAAAACAGTATGGAGATGTCTCAAAGAAGTAAAATAGAACTACCATCTAGTAATCCCACTACTGGGTATCTATCCAAAAGAAAACAAAAAGAAATTATTATATCAAAAGACACTTGCACTCATAAAAAAAAATTTCCCCACATCGTACACAGACATGGGGTGCTCTCCAGTGTGACTCCTTTTATGTCTTTCACAAAACATGGAAGAAGCGAAGCCTTTGCCACAATACTTACGTTCACAGAATTTCTTACTAGCATGAATCCTTTCATGTCTACAAAAAGAACTGCCCCAATAGAATGCTTTCCCATATTGGTTACATTTATGGGGCTTCTCTCTGGTGTGAATTCTTTCATGTACTCGAAAGAACGAGGAACGAGAAAAGATTTTCCCACATTGTACACATATACAGGGTTTCTCCCCATTGTGAATCCTTATATGTCTTTCAAATTTACTGAGACAAGACTTTTCCATATATCTTACATTTATGAAGTCCATGTCTATACCATGTACCTTTGAATGCTTCTGATATCAGTAACCATTTTGTATGTAGTTCACATCCACAGTGCTTTTCTCCAATGTGAGTCCTTTCATGTGCTTGAAGGGAACAGGATCAACCAAAGCCTTTACCACAGTGTTTACATTCATATAGTTTCTCTCCAGTGTGCCTTCTTTCATGTGCAAGATATGAACTAAGATAAGCAAAGGCTTTCCTACAAAACTTGCATTTATAAGGCCCATCTCCAGTGTGCAATACCATGTGTGTCTGAGCACTTACCAGAGAAAAAAAGGTTTTTCCACATTCCTTACATTCATAGAGTTTCTCCCCAGTCAGAGTCCTTCCATGTGTTTGAAAAGAGTAGTGATGGCTGAAGGCTTTTCCTCTTTGATTGTGTGTAGATAGGTTTTCTCCATAAGTTTTGTTTTCAGTATTAGAACTGATGTGCCTATTAACAAATGAATGACCAATGAAGATGTCTTCGTAGGCACTGCGGTCACATGATTTTACTCCAGGAGATTTCTTGTTCAGCATGTGATCTAGAATATGAGGGAGAGTTTCTCCATGCTGACTATCTTCTTTACTTCCAGGAGTCTCTCTTCCATGAGATTTCTTACATTTTTCCTGGGATTTCTCATCATAGCACTGCTCACAAATGGCAAAGATATGGAATCAAACTAAGTGTCCATCAGTGGACAATTGGATAAAGAAAATGTGATCACACACACACACACACACACACACACACACAATGGAATACTATTTAGCCATAAAAGAAGAATGAAATCATGTCTTTTGCCGCAACATGTAATTAGAGGCCATTATCTTAAGTGAAACAACACAGAAGCAGAAAGGCAAATACAGCATGTTCTCACAAGCACAAGCAGAAGCTAGATAATGGGTACACATGAACACAGAATGTGAAAAAATAGACACTGGAGACTTAGAAGAGTGAGAGAGTGGAGGGATTAAGGGATGACAAATTACTTAATGAATACAGTGTACATTATTTGGTGATGGTTACACTAAAAGCCCAGACTTCAACACTATTATACCCATGTACTTAAAACTATACTTAGATTTATACAAATTAAAAAAAAAAAGGCAGACTCGGTGGCTCAGCCTGTAACCCCAGCACTTTGGGAGGCTGAAGTGAGTGGATTGCCTGAGCCCAGGGGTTCGAGACCCACCTGGGCAACTTGGCGAGACCTCATCTCTACAATAAGTCAAAAATTAGCCGGGCGTGGTAGCACATGCCTGTAGTTCCAGCTACTGGGAAGGCTGAGGTGGAACGATCGCCGAACCCCAGCAGGTTGAGGTTGCAGTGGCCAGGAGCGGCCACTGCACTCCAGTCTGGGTGACAGAGTGAGACTCCAAATCAAAAAAAAAAAAAAAAAAGAACAAGGGGCTAGCAAAACCTGAAAGGGAGAACATTAAAAGTCATAAAAGTATGCAAAGGCCTAGAGATTAAAAAACAAACAAACAAAAAAAAACACCTACAGTTTCAGTGTTTATAGAATCTAGCCTATCTTATTTCAAGAAAATTACTCTATAAGATGTTTTCATACAGTTAAACATCTTACTCCTTTGTAAATAACACATGGTAAACCAGTGGGAAATGGCATATGACTAATAATGAATTCTTCATACTGATCCATAATAAGGGATGAATGAACATATACCCAGTGCCTACAAAAAGCCAGGCACTAATAAAGGTGCTTTTATAATCTGCTCACATCCATTGTTCATTCAACAAATTTGTATTAAACTCCTCTATGTCCCAGGTGTGGTACTTGGCATTACATGTATTTATGAACTTGACTCAGCACTCTCTGTATGGTGCATACGCTTGATTAAGGGAAATAGACAAACACACCATTGTGATATAGCTTGATCAGTATCATCAAATGGAGTTGCTACTAGGAAAAGGGATTAAGAAAGGCTTCCTAGATGAAGTGACACTTAAATGAGGCTTACAGATGTATAGGAAATAGCCAGGCCATGAGGCCTAAAAAAGAAAGAAGTTCAGAGAATCACAAGCTCTTCTCCATGACTGGAGTCACGGAAACTAAGGAAAACTGCCAAGAGATTAAGTCTGTAGGATCCGCAGCAGCAGATCAGACAGTCTTTATGCTGAGTTAAGGAATTTGGACTTTATATGGAGGCAGGGGGAAACCACTTTAAGCACAGAATGGCATGATAGTTTTGTGGGTTTAAAAAAAATCTCTATAGCTTCAATATGGAGATTCCAAGTAGGAAGGAAGAAAAAGGCTGAACACAAAATGAACATAAACCATTTGAGTAGTTTTCTGTGAAAACTTAAAAACCACCACTGAGCTAGATTTCTGCCTCAATCTCACAGCGCATTTCTTTAAATGAGCTTAAACTTTACTAATAAATTTCGCTCACATTTAAAATACTCAAGTGGTGAATTTAATCACATAAAGTTGCATTGTATTACTTTGTACATTTTGAAATGTAAGTTTTTCACTGAGTCAGCATGGCCATATTGCTTAGCTTAGGAAAATATGTCAATCCTTATGTCCCTCAAAACTGCCATTAACACACATGGCATCAGATTTTTCTAGGTGATGTGTAATTAAATCATGACTCTTTGCAATGTATTCTAATCAGCTACCCTATTAACTGTTTTCAAATGGTAATCAACTCGGCTCCAAATGAACAGTTACATATTCAGCTTGCTCCATGAATTCTATGAATGTATTTACCATTACAAGTTATAATTATATTACTTTCAGAAGTCATTTACAGCAGTTGAGCAAATAAAGAAAAATTCTAAGATTTTTTGTGTGTGACAGTGTAATTAAACATGAACTGTAAAACTCTACTTCATGTTTTAAAATTTATTTATGATGCTACGTTTTCAGATAAATGATATTTTAGAAAAAATATAGACATTATTTGGGTTAAGGCTTTCTAACCTTAAACTATAGGCCTGAGAAAAATTATCACATAATATATTATATTGTGATATGTACCAAATTAAATACATCTCTCAGATAAGTCCTCTCTTTTTCAATGGAGTGGAAGGTGGGAATCTCTCTGTAGCAAAAAAGTTTCCTGAGAAAAGGTAAGCAATATTTCAGAACACCTACTACATGCCACATTCCAGACTAAGATTTTTACATCCTTTGACCTATGTCATTGACTTAATCCTGTGTACTTGAAAAAAGAACCCACACTCCTCTAGTCAAAATTATTTAATTTCTGGTAGTTAGCTCACTTATAAAAGAGGCTACAGTGTTATTTCAATGATTTATTGTATATGATACACTACCCCAAAACCTAGGAGCTTAAAATAATAAGAGCACTTTATTATCTTTCATGATTCTGTGGGCTGACCAGGTGATTCTTCTGCTTCTGTGGTGATGGCTGGGGTGCCCAGTTAGCTGGAAAATCTACTACAGTGGCCTCACTTCCAGGATAGGCAATGGTGTCAGCTGCGGGAAAGGAGTTCAGTTGGATGTGTTGGCCAGAGGCCTTGGTTCTGCTCTACAGAGGCCTTTCTACATGGTTGCTTGGACTCTCTCACAGCAGACCAATCTGATACACCAAGATGTGCTTTCCAGGAATATAAACCCAGCACGCAAACACTTGTGGTAAGCAAAATAAAGCTCCCCTGCCCCCCAAAAAATCTATGCTCTAATCCTCCAAAGCTGTGAATATATTACCTTAAATGATAAAAGGGAATTGCAAGTGCGATTAAATTCAGGTGAGATAAGATTATCTGGGATTATCCAGGTGAACACAATGTAATCACAAAAATACCTATAAGAGGGAGGCAGGAGTAAGATATTTGAAAATGTTATGCTGCCGGCTTTGAAGATGAAACTGAAAGAAGGTACTACCAAGCCAAGGAATGCAAGAAGCTGAACAAGGCAAGGAAATAGACTGTCCCTTGGAAACTCCAGAATTAATGCAGTCTTGCCGACATCTTGATTTTAGCCCCATGGAACTTCTGACCTACAGAACTATGCAATGTTTCTTTTGTTCTATGCCAGTAAGTTTGTGCAATTTGTTAAAACACCAATAGAAAATAAATATATTGGCCAAACCTCCATTGTATCCTAGTTGTTAATATCACATGGCTAAAGTCCAGCGTCACTGAACTGAGTTCATGAAGCATGGTTCAGGTTTATCATGACAGTCCACCATCAATGTAACAGCCCAACTAAAGTACCATTTCCCTCAAAGTATGTACTTTGATTTAGTTTTCTGTTATTACTATAACAAAATATCAAAATATCAAAAAAGAACAACACAAATTTATATCACGGTTTCTATAGTGTATAAGTCTGACATAGGTCTTACTAGGCCAAAACCAAGGTGTTGGCAGAGCTACAATCTTTACTGGGAGCTCTGGGGAAGGTTTCAATTCCAAACTCATTCGTGGTGTTGGCTGAATTCAGTTCCTTGGGGATGTAAGCCCGAAGTCCATGTTTCCTTACTGGCCATCAACCAGTGACCATAATTAGCACTGAAGACTTCTCTTCAGTCCTTCCACATAACCCTTTAGATATCAGAATGTTTTTTAAGTTAAGAAAAGGAGGAACTTTAATCTTTATTTACAGGACATTGCAAGATAGTAAATTCCACATAAAAATAAGAATCGCATTCAGGGGACAAGCTTCATACAGTATGTACAGTTTGAAACTGTTCAAGTATAGTTTTGGTGTAAAAAGCGCTGCAGTAACAAACCACATTTAAAAATAGTTCTTAGTAAAGAAACAGTATTAGCAAGAGCACATCAAATCCTTCTCACACTTTGAATTCCCTGACTTCTACTGCATCTTCCTCTAGCTTTTAAGGGATCATGTGATTAAATTGAGTCCACCCATAATAATCTCTCTATTTTAATATTCATTATTTTAATTACCTCTATCTGCAAAGCTCCTTTTGCTATGTAATATAACATATTAACAGGTTGCAGAGATTAGGCCCAGACCTCTTTTGGGACCATTATTCTGCCTTCCACAGTTCTCCAAAACCAGAAACTTCATGCCAAAGAGAGGTTTAAAGTACACCACTAATCCACTCTGTATCCTGCCTGTGAACAAACCCCCAAAGGCACAATCAACACAGATAAACTCATCATCATTCCATTGTTCACTGGCTCCAACAGCATCTCTAGGAGACAATTTATTTGAGATGTTACTCCTCCAAAATTAGTCACAGTTGGGTATTTCATAACCAGTTCTGCTCCATCATTAAAGGGCAAGGCTTTTCAAAAGAGCAACAATGCTGCTTTTGTAATAACTATATGTACTATCTTTCTTGACAATTAAGAACAATAACTAAAAGATTAATTGATTCAAAATGATCTCGTGACATCATATGGTAGACTATATGCCTATAGTAAAGGCTACATCTCCACAACCCTCCTTATTCTCCAAGGATTTTGAACTTTTTATTCAGTATTCCGAATCTCCTAGTGGCATCTTCATTGTCAAAGACAATGTAATTAGAATATTTGAAGTGGACTGTGATTATTCTATGTTATAAATATGAGAAGTGTTTTTTTAAAAATTCAAGTAGATACACAGAGACTAACATGACTAGGTAGGTAGAGGCAACAGCTATACTGGGTTAAAAAACCCAAACGCTTTATTCATTCATTTTAAGATATTAATTTTTAAAATATCACATAGAAGATTCAACAGCATAAGAACTAAGTTAAAGAATGATGAGATAATCAAAGCTAGTGAGGAGACTGTCACACCAACATTTCCTATTGATACATTATATTTGTACATATTTATGGGATGCATGCTATATTTTGCTACATGCATAGATGTATAATGATCAAGTCAGGGTATTTAGGAGACCCATCGACTCTAGCATTTGTTATTCCTATGTGTTGGGAGCATTCCAAGTCCTCTCTTCCAGCTATTTTGAAATATATAATACATTGTTGTTAACTGTAGTCATCCTACTTTGCTATCAAACATTAGAACTTACTCCTTCTATCTAACCGTATGTTTGTATCCATTAACCCATCTCTCTTAATCCCCTCTTCCCCTTACACCCTTCCCATTCTCTGTTAACTACCATTCTACTCTCTATAAATATTCAACTAGGAGAGAAATTTACATAAATGAGCTGGTGGAAGGAAGGGTACTTTACGTTTACTGAAACTTTCTTCCCAGTGTGAATTTAAATTCTGCCCCGCTGGAGAAATTTTAGATTGCCATCCCTGCCACCATCAATGATAGACACAGCTTGGGGAATAGTAAAGCTGCCCGGGAAGATGTTTGGAAGCTTTTGTTCTAACTTTATGCAATGAGGTGGAAGGGAGCCTCCTTCTGGTCAGTTACATAGAGGAGAATTTTGTTTTTCACTGAAAGTTCTTCTTCGCCTATTTCACAGCTGAAATTGCAGCCAGCCTCTCTTACTGAAAGAGATTCTGTTGTATTAATACAAGAACAAAGAAAAAAGTTACTATAAATTACTTCAGCAGAAATGTGCCCAAACATACACATGCTTCAAAGTAAAGGACATTCTGCACAGTTTCAATTACTAATCATTTAACCCAACAGTCAAATTCCAAAGAAAACGATCTACACATTAAATATATTCTCCATTATGGGTAGATTTAGGACAAACCCTGTAAGCTAAATAACTTGAAAGTGAACTTTTTAAAATGACCTTTTCATGATTAAAATATTCGTTATTTTAATGTAGTCTAGTAGACGCCTAACATTTATTTATAATAGATGTACTATAGGAGCTTAAACCCTGATTTATATATTTTAGTGCATAAATAGATCAATTTGATTAATGGAGTCATTTTTCTGTTCTATCATGTTAAGTTATGTCCATAGCTGAACCCCTAAAGTAAATTATGGGCTCATTCAGGAAACATTCTGCCAAGAGAGTATTTGGCACACCGTAAACAGCCAATAAATATTGACAGTAATAAACATGTATTCCACCATGGTGTATATAATATGGACTTTCAAGCACATGTAAACTCTTCAACTGAAATGTTAACAGCCCAGTTTGTCCTTCATTCAATATATCTGAGAGTTTATTCTTCTTCCATTAATTAAAATGCATTCTGGAGAGAGAAATTAACTACTATTAATCAAGCTTACTATGAAAGTAAAGCTGTGCTATCACCAATGTACGCTGAGTTCATATAACAATTTTAGACTCACTGTATTTCTTGTTCCCTCAGTTTATGCTGATATTTAATTGCATGTCATAATGTAGAAATATTCACTTATCAAGAAGAATCAGGTTGAGTGGGACTACAGTGTCTTTCTTGACATAGTCTGGGAAGGCTTCCACAATTCTAATTCACATATATTGAACGAGAGGAGGGAGCTCCCCTGGACTAGGCAATGTGCTAGATTTTGGGTATACACAAAGGTGAAAAGCAATATGGTCCCTGTCCTTAAGAAATTTAAAATCTAGCAGACAGATGAGTAAATTTTAGAAATTCAACAAAGTATTGTAAGTGCTGAGATAGAAAGGATGAAATCACAAATAAGAAACCTGTCAGTTTCAAGTTAGGTCTGAGGGAGAAAAGCTGGAAAAAGTTCTCCCATGGTGCCTTAGCACATCAGCTCCCTGCTGTGAAAGGCACCTGAAGGTCTTCCTGTGAGAGATGTGGGAAATGGTAAGAAAAATAGAATGCAGAAAAAGCAGGCCCCGTAACAGCTTGAGGCAGACTCACAATCAAAGCAGCCTTTGCGGCAGACCAATACTTAACCGTCAGGTGTAGACTCCGATGCCAGGTAGTACATGCCAGAATGCAACTTCCTACTGGATGTCCACACAGGCATACCTACACACTCAGGATATGCCACCTCCCATTACAGATATTTTTGCACTTTGGTTTTCATTCTTCAGTCTTAGAAATAATCAAGAGCCTAGAACTCCAACTCACCAGTGTCAAAGAACCCCCTCTTCCCCACTCAGTTCTCCAGAGACATTTGTGTGAGTTGTGTAAATAGGATTCCAGGAGGTATGTTTTAAAATCTCAAGTTATCTGAGTTGAAGGGGCTGATGAGCTCCCTTCTCACCACTGCCTCCTGCAGGTCACCCCCCAGTCAGCAATGACCATTACCAGGGGATACTGTCATTCGCTAGCAAGGACTGTGTCTCTTATTTCTTTCTTGGGATCCTCCAGAGCTCCTGCCACAGTGTCTTCCAGGAAGCTCATTAGATGACTGATAATGATGTTCATGGGAACAGCAAATGTGAAAACTCCTCAAAGATGACCAGAATAGTAGAATCCCAAGATTTCACCATGTGTTAAAAGCTCCATGAAAAATCTGTTTGGTGGACAGGATAACACCATTAAACACATTCTCTGCATTTTCTATTCCCACCCTCTCTTCCCTATAGTATCCTAAGAGAGTGTTGACTAATGCGTGTATTTTTTATTTATGCTGCCCAGGAAGGAATCCAGAGGCTCCTGTTGATGCTAAATATGGCATCTTACTTGCTTAACATAAGGTACCATATGGAGCAGGTTCTACCTAAGGCCTGCCTGGGTGAAGTCCAAATCATTGTGAGGCCTTATGTCCAATTTATTCAGGGCTCTGGCTTACCAACTAATGTCCCAAGGTGCTGCCACAGATGCTGGGCCTGTGTTAGTAAAACCAGGCATGGGGACCCCAACTTGTGTCCAGTAAACAGAGGAAAGCCTGTGATCTCACTGGGAGGCCACAGGTTTGTTGCATGTACTCCCTTCCAGACCCATAAAGCTTACATTTGTTGCAAGGGCATTTATTTGGAAAATTAATGAGCAAAAGGATAATTTGCTTTAAGAAGAGCAAAGAACAAGCCCAACAATTTATGGGAGGTTTTATTTGACTACTGGGTCAGTGGTTTAATTTTGCATATGTTCTCATAAATGTAACCAGCAGTGTTTTATGTGAGAATCATCTTGTAAACTAAATGTGCTGGCAGAGGAGAATCAGTTTGTTGCACCCAAGATATTAGGAAAATTGGCAACCATGGAAAACACCTGTAATGCTTTCCTCACAGCAAACTAAACCATCAAAGGAGAAATACTCTTGCCCAAACACTCCGCTCAAGTGGTTAGCTCCTCTCAAGTGGCTATCTTCTGCCAACCAATTACCTTCTGGGTAAATTTTAATATTAAAAAGAAAACACTGGAAGTAGCACTTATCCTGGTGCTATGTAACATTATATATATATAATCTGACTTAGTAGTCAGTCTCTCATGGCTTGTGTGCTCCAAACAATGACAAATTAAGGAAAAACACATTAAAAGAGAAATTATCTGGGGTATGTTGGGGTTGAGGAGGAGTACATGCTTCGTGTTCAAGTGGTCAAGATCTTCATGGAAAAATGTGCTTATGGGAACTTTAGAGCCTTGTACATTGCCCTCAACCCTACTAGAGAGAAATCCAACAGGGCAAACAATCCTCATCTGATGTTGCTGCTATTATGATGCAAGTTGGTGTTATAATTAAATTCACTCAAGGAAGCCTCTCTGTTTTGTGAGCAGTCCTAGACACTGGTGGCCCTTGATGTGGTTATCAAAGGGTTATGATAGGACTTAATGGCTATGGCTAGTATTTGTAATTAAGACCTATCAGATAAAGACATGATGCTCAGCGTATTAACTTTAACCCCTTTTAGTACTGCTACAATCTTGCAGAATGTATATTATTTTCCCTATTTTACATATCAGGAAAGTGAATCTATTCTACAGATTAGGAAAATGAACTTCGACTGAAGTTAAAAAGTGGCAAAAAGTCATTTGTGAACCTAAATTAGTCTGACTCCAAAGTCAGCTCTCTCAACTATATACAGTCGTTTACCTTATAAACCTCTAGTATTACAACCAGTCACCCATCTTTAAAAAGCCTGCTTTACTGAGTGGTCAATACTCTTGAGAGACAAATGTTATACTACAGCTCCATGGCTAGAAAAAAGTAATTTATCAATTCTTCTGAGTTAGGACCAAAGAGCAAGCCTTTCCCCATCTCATATATTAGGAAAGTAAGAACAAGGCTAATGGAACACAATAGAAATAAGAGTTTCTCTCAGCCACCCCTAAAAAACTAAGTCATTCATTCATTAAATATTTACTGAGGGACTCCTACATACCAGGCACTATATTACACACTGGAATTAAAACAATAAGTAAGAGAGGGTGTCTGCTTCCCAAAAGCTGGCGATATCCCAGAGACACTAGCAAAAGAGCAATTTCTATCAAAGCTACTATGAAAAGAAGCATGAAGTTACTGGACACGAAGTAGGAACAACCACTTGTCATGAAGTGTTTAGAACAGCTTCCAGGAGAAAGCAGCCTCTGGGCAGACCCCTGAAGAACAAATTATGGTGAGCCTGGCCATTGAAGAAAGGCAGTTAGAAGTTTTTCAGGTAGAAAGAACAGAAGTTTACATAGAACTAGTGAGAGAACCAGCATGTTCCAAACCCTGTAGGCACTTCCATGTTGCTTAGAGAGGGTAAAGGAACAAAATTAATGACACTGGTGACACATGTTAGGACTTCATCCTGGGGGGGATTGGGGTCCCTAAACAGAAAGTAATAACGTAGGTATCTCAACTACACAAGCCGTCTCAGAAAGCTAGAACATTGCTCACCTGATCCATCTCAGGAGTGGGAACCATAAACTTGTAAGGTTTGCCCTGGAGTATTCCTCATTCAACCCTCAAGAAAGAGTGTAGCCCCCCTAATGTGAATCCCTAGCAATCTCATGAATACTCATGAGAGAATTGAGGAGACCCAAGAGGAGTCATTCATTCATTTAGTGATCCATTCACTTGTTCAGTCATCCGTTAATCCAAGTAATACAACAATAATGGTTTCAAGCGGAGGGTGGGCAATCTACTGGATGTGGGCCAAATGTGACCCACTATCTGTTTTCATAAATAAAATCTTATTGGAACATAGCTATGTATGTTCTTTTATGTAATGCTTGTGACTGCTTTCACACTACAAGAAGAGAGGAGAGTTATAGTAATCGAGACAGTATGGGCCACAAAGTTGAGAATATTTATGATATGGTCATTTACAAAAAAAGTTTACTAAATTTCAGTTAGTAGGTTCAAATACTGACTCTCCCATTGGACTCTCCCATGGAACTAGTGAGAGAACCAACATGTTCCAAACCCTGTGGGCTTAGTTTCCTCTTAGCCTTAGTTTCCTCTTATGTATATCAGAGATAAAAACAATAGTGTTACCTAGTAGATTTGCTGTGAGGATTAAATAAATGTTTATGTGTAAAGTACCCAGGATAAAATAAGCACTGAATGTTATTATTATTATTATCATCATCATTATTAATTCCTTCACCAATAATGCAGAAGTGATCAGGAGATGAGGCACAGGCTGTGGTGGATACTGTGTCCAGTGTCCACAGTTTCTGGGCTGTTTGAGATGTCTATGTGGACATATAGGTAGTGGGGTATTCATGTGTGGCTTGCCGGGGAAGAGCTATGCCCATGTATATACACTTGGGAGTCAATCATGATATTTTAAAGCCACAAGGCTGGATGAAATCATTTAGAAAGTGAATCAGATGCAACCACTGGAGACAGTGCATGTGACAAGTAGAGGAGTGCCAGACACAAATCCTGGAGCACCCCAAAATTTGAGGTCAGGAGGAGATGAGCAGGGGAAATCTAAAAAGGAGGGTTGAAAAGGAGAGGGTGAATGAAGTAGAAAAGAAAATTGGGAGCGTATGGTAGCTGAGAAGTCAAGTTAAAAAAAAGTTTCAAAAAGAAGGATATGGTTAACTATGCAACATACGGTTGATGATTAAAGAGCCTATAGACTGAGAGTTGATCATTTGATTGACAACATGCAGGACCTTGCTGACTTAATAAGAGTGTTTTTGATGACTGGCTGAGATTTCTAGAGGATGAAAGTGGAAACCACATACAGACGATTATTTAAAGGTGTTTTGCTATAAGGGAAAGCAGAGAAATGGGGCAGAATCTAGAGGCTGTGGGATCAAAGGAAGAATTTATAAGATAGGAAAAATCACAGCATGTGGGCATGCTGGCAGGAATGACCAGGGGGCGGGGGGAGGTGCAGCTGTAGAGGTAGCTGAACAGAGATGGAATCCAGCGCTAAGTGGACAAGCTATATTCCTTATCCAAAATTTCTGCATACATGTATTCCATTTGTTTACTGGCTCTTGGCATAACCAACCTCCTAGTTTCCTATTTTGGTCCCATACTTAGTTCTCATTTTCAGTCCATCTCATAATATTGAGACTCAAGTTCTGGCTTTTCATCTTGTCTTTGTCCTTTGACACATCTAAAGGATACAACTCTACTTCTCAACTTCCATTGGGTTTCTAAAGGATCATTGAAAACAGATGAGCAGTCTGTGCCATGCATAGCTCTAGAGGTCATCATTTACATAGTTGGCGAAGATTATTACATTGTTCTAGCATATAGCAGCAAGTGTTTGTTCTATCAAAACAATATTTCATCAGATAGAAGTTATGTATAATGAAGAAGATGTCCTTTTTTCTAATTCACACTAAGGTGCCATATAAACTTGTGGTGGTCCCACATGTGAGGTCTATTTCTGCTGAAATATGAAGGAAAACCATGACTTGTCCAGTAATACAGAGCACAAAACTCAAGGAGAAGATATTCCATCTAAAAGAACTCAAACTATGTCAGAAACGTAACCCTTACAAAAAATATTTAGCAATTCTTACTGACATGAAATTGATTATTAAATGTGCAGTATAACAGTAAAACACGTTAAAATTTGTTATGCATGTAAATGCATTTATGATTACATAAGCTTGTATGTATGCTGTTCAAAGCAATGCTGTGTTAAAAAAAAAAGAAAGAAAGAAAAAGAAAACAAAACTTGTTGTTTCAAAACCAAATCAAAGCACTCTATTCCTTCACAGTTAAAGTAACAAAGGAACCCAAGTATCCATGCTTTTTGACCCTAAGTATGATTCTGTCTTCTGAACCATGACTTACATTAATGAGTCTTACATAACTGATACCCAACAACTCTCCCTAATTAAGAACTGTCAGATATAAGCTATACAATGAACAGCAGTCAAAATATGCAAAACTTAAGAGAAATTTGCCCTGAGGAAAATAAGTAAGAAACTTGATATCTGGGCTTGCAACCATCTCAGTACAAGTTAGGAAAACATTCTTTCACACTATATTAATTCATTTACCTTGTTCAGCCTTACCCATCATCTCTGCCTATTTAGCTCTCCCTGTCTTTAAAGACCTGGCTAAAAATCGACATTGTTCTTTATAAGACAAATACTGTATGATCCCACTTATAGGGGGTATCTAAAGTAGTCAGACTCATAGCAATAGAAACTAGAGTGATGGTAACCAGGAATGTGGAAGTGGGGGAAACAGACAGTTGCTGTTTAATGAGAATAGAATTTCAGTTTTGCAAAATGAAAAAAATTCTGGCCATTTTTGCACAATAATGCAAATATAGTTTCCACTACTAAATTTTACATGTAAAAATGGTTATTATGATAAATTTTGTGTTGTATTTTCACCAAATTAAAAGTTTTTTTTAGAAGCTTTAATCTGCATTCTCCCTAAATTCTTTGTTAGCTAGCTCTGCTTGTATGACACCACCCTCTTCCCCAAAATTATTGTCTGTACTGCTACTCATTGCTTAGTCATGTACTTCCTCGTAACAACTAGTTTTGTCTTAAATTGTACCTTAGCATATTCAGTATAACAACTTTCATATATTCAAATCTTAAGGAGACAACTTATAAAATTATTTTTAAGTGAATATCTGCATCTTACTTATATCCCTTTGTGCTGCATACAGCAACATTCAGTAGTACCTGTTGTTTTTATCTTTACTTTTATTGTGGCAGGAACACTTATTCATCTTGCATTACTGAAACTTTATAGCCATTGATTAGCAACTATCCATTTCTCCTCCCTACTGCCCCCTGGCAATCATTTTCCTTTTTGCTTCTACAAGTTTGACTATTTTAGATATTTCACATAAGTGGAATCATGCTGCATTTTATTTAATATAATGTCCTCCAGGTTCATCCACATTGTCATGGATTTCTTTATTTTTTAAGGCTAAATAGTACTCCATTCTATCTATACACATTCTCTTTATCCATATATTCATCAGTGAATGTTTAGGTTGTTTCCACATCTTGACAATTGTGTATTTCCACATGTTGAACATTGCTGCAATAAATACAGAGTGGTAATATCTTTTGGAGATCCTGATTTCAAGTATTGGATAAATAATCACAGGTGGAATTGCTGAATCATATGGCAGTTCTAATTTTAATTTTTTGAGAGCCTATATGTTTTCCATAGTCGTTATACAATTTTGGATTCCCATCAACAAACAAAAGACCCGAAACTGTAAAACTCTTAGAAAATATTGAAGGTATAAGACTCAATGAATGTGTTTCTTCATGAAATGTCAGGTTACTCTCATCTTAAATGGAATTTGTAATCTGTTTCTGGTATTTTTTTAATTTATAGAATTTTAATAATGAGTGTTGTCTCTTTTATGTTTCACTTAATTCAGCACAAGATTTAGTAAATTGATTCAGATTTATTCTAACATATGAAAAGAGAAGAAAAAAAGGTTCTTATGGTAAAATTAAACACGTTTTCAAATTTTAAAAAACCTCAAAGGTAAAAGTAAGTATACCAACAAATTCAGAATATTCCAATAATGTAATTGTAGTGTATATACCTTCATACACTTATAAGTTTTATACCTTCAGATTTTTTTGTTACACATTAGTGTCCTTTTCTTTCAAATTGAAAAATTATCTTTGGCATTTCTTGTAAGACAAGTCTGGTTTCAGTGAATTTCCTCAGTTTTTGTTTGGCAAAGTCTTTATCTCTCTTTCACATTTGAAGGATAGCTTTGCTGGGTACAGTATTAGTGGAGGGAGAAGGGGATCAAGAAAGGTTGACCAATGGAAGCAAAGTTACAGTTAAATAAAAACAATAAGTTCTGGTATCCTATCACAAAGTAGGATGACTATAGCTAATAGCAATGTATTATATATTTCAAGATAACCAAAAAAGAGAATCTTAAAGTGATCATCATAAAAGATAAAGGTTTGAAGTGATAGATGTGCTAATTACCCTGATTTGATTTTATATATATATATAATGCACATCACACTGTACCCCACAAAAATGTACAATTATTGTATGTCAGTTACAAATTTTTTGAAAGAGCAAACATTCATTTCTCCAAAGAAGATGTACAAATGGCCAACAAATACATGAAAACATTCTCAATATCACTAATCATCAGAAAAATGCAAGTCAAAACCACAATGAAATATTACCTCACACTTGTCAGGATGGTCATTATCAGAAAAACCAAAAAAACAAAAAACAACAAGTTCTGGCAAGGATGTAGAGAAACTGGAACTCATTTACACTGTTTGTAGAAATATAAAACCTGCTGTTTCCATCCAGCTGTGTCATAGCAGGAAAGATTTGGAGATCTGAGGTTCAATTTGAGTGCAACATAAAGGATAATGCAGGAAATAAGTTAAGACTGAAAGTCACCAGAGAAAGTACAACTGGAAGTTAAAGAAAACAATGCTGATGACGGCCTCTTTCATTTGCTCATTCTCTTATTCAACAAAAGATTATTGAACTTCTGTGTATTTTATGGGGAACAAGAATGTGTAATCTAGCAGCTTCTGACTCTTTCTCCCAAGAAAATATGAAGGAGAAAGTGCCAACCACATGGACCCACATCAGCCTAAGTAAGATCTGAGGGCTGGAGCTAGATATAATACCAACTCAAGGAGGGTAGAAACATGTAAAACTGTGATCAAGGGAAATAAATAAATAAATAATATGAGAAATTAAATTTGTCATCAGGTACAAGAAGCAAGTACAATTACCAAAATATGAAACAAAGGCAAAGGTAAGGTAAATGTAGTTATGGAACAAGAATTAAGGACAAAGCCTAGATTAGGGCAAAAAAGAACTTTGAGCATCATCAGAAACAGGACACAGGAACTCTCTTTTAATGGAACTCTCTTGTATTTTCAACTACTATAGGAGAGTTCACCAGGGTAAAGGCCTAGAATCAGGTAAGTGACACATAGGGTAGTTCTATAAGCAATCAAATATAAAACATTAAGTTCCATAAGTAAGAAGCCAAGTATTATAAAACTGCCAAAGAGGGCATAACAGCTAACAGCACAAATATTGATGTCAGGATGTCTCAGCTCCAATCACATGTGCTAGTTATTTGCTAGCCTTGGGCAAGATAAGGATATGCCTCAGTTTTCCAATCTGTAAAATAGGAACAATAATTAAATCTACCTCATAGGAGGTATTGTGAGGATGAAATGAGTTAATTTTTGTAAAAAGTTGAGGGTAGTGCCTAGCACGTAGTATGCTGTATAAGTGCACATTATTATGGTTTAAAGGCAGGAGTAATTGATTCCAAGTGCGATGGCTAGGGAAAACTTTGTACAGGAATCAGCATTTGAGTTCATTCTTGAATACCAGACACAAATTGTACCTATGGGAAGGGAGTGTGGGGGCATAACAAAGTTGCAAAGTGGTTTTGAGAAGAGAGAAAGAAAAGAGAGAAAATGGTTGAAATAGAGGGCGTCTGTCATATTCATAGGATATGCAACTGGAAAGGTGAGTTGCAGTTCACTAAGTTGAATGCCAAGCTAAAAAATCCAAACTGCATTTGGAAGGCAATGGAGAATCATTGCAAGATTTTGAACAGAGGAGAGGTATGATCAGAATAGTGAGATGAATCTGGCAGTCCTTTGTTGCATAAACTGTGGTGTGAAAAGACTGGAGGCAAAGTGCCAAGGTAGGAAGCACATTTACCTAGGTAAGGTATTAAGCACCAGAGAAGAAGGATTAGGTACAAAAAGTATCATTAAAGCCTTGCAAAGTGTAGAGTTATAAGAAAGTGCCTTAGAAAAGAGACATAAATAAAATTCATGAAACACACAACTTGTCAACATACAAAATAAATGCTGTATGTTTCACAGTACTAACTAAATCCCCATTCCTATGTAAATTTCTTCACAAGGCATTCAGATTCCTCCAAAATATGATCCTAACCTGATCTCTAACCTTATCTATCTCTAGCCGTAATAGCACACTCATGCTACTGCCAAATTGCATTAACTGTTGTTTCCAATCAGTGACAATGCATTGTCAATCAATAAAGTACCATATAAACTTCAGGCTTTGTTTATTATCTTAATGCTTTGTATTTTCTTTCCCTCAGCCCTTGGCTCACACAGTTTTCTTCCCCTGAAGAGTCTTTCTCTGCAACTACTAAATTCCCATCTAACCTTCAAGACCCAGCTGAAACACTACAGTCTCCATGAAGCCTGCCTCAGCCTCTTCCGCAGAAAATGATCTCTCTCAAAGCACTTGTTATGTTGCCCTCTATAGCTATAATTTAACGCAAAGTGAAATAAATATTATTTGTGAACATGTCATAACTATGCCATTACTAATACATTTTTCGAAAAGGTTCACCTTATCTCTTTAAGGTAGCAAACTCATGGAAAGTGCTTAAAGTCTTAAGGGGTACTCATACTTTATAACTGGCCTTATATTCTTCAAAATACCATATAAATTATTTATGCAATTTGAACAAAGTCAACAATTATGATAAATATATGATATAGTCAAATAACAACTTGACCAGCACAAACTTGATTATACAATGAAAGCAGAATATAATAAGATTATCATCTTAACTTTGGTGTCTACTGTAATATTTTTTTACCTCCCACTCTAGTTGACACATGTCCAGATTATAAACTCAGAATATTTTTTAAATTAAAAAAATTTTAACTATTGTGAAGAAATAATAATCGTATATATTTATGGGGTTCACATGATGCTTTGATGCAAGCATACAATATACAATGATCAAATCAGGGTAATTGTGATATCCATCACCTCAAGTATTTATCTTTTTTGTATTAGGAACATTCTAATCCCACTTTTTTAGTTATTTTAAAATATACAATAAGTTATTGTAAACTATAGTCATCCTATTGTGCTATCAAATACTAGAGCTGATTCCTTCTATTTAACTAGAGTTTTTTTATACCTGTTAACCATTCTTATTTTATCCCCCACCTCTCACTACACTTCCCAGTCTTTGGTAGCCATCATTCTATTCTCTGTCTCCATGAGTTCAATTTTTAAAATGTTTAGTTTCCAGCTGTAAGTGAGAACATGCAAAATTTGTCTCTCTGTGCCTGGTTTATTTAATATAATGTCCTTCAGGTCCATATACATTGTTGCAAATGACAGGATTTCATTCTTTTTATGGCTGTATAACATTCTATTGTATAGGTACACATTTTCTTTATCCATTCATCCATTGATAGACACATGTTGGTCCCATATCTTGACTATTGAGAATATTGCGTAATAAACATGGGAGTGCAGATATCTCTTCAATATATGTATAGATTTCCTTTCTTTTGGATATATGCCCAGTAGTGGGGTTGCTGGATCAGATAGTAGTTCTATTTTTAGCTTTTTGAGGAACTTTCACATAGTTGTCTATAGTGGCTGCACTTATTTACATTTCTACCAATAGTATAAGAGGGTTTTCCTTTGTCCACATCCTCACCAGAATTCATTATCATGGTTTTTTTTTTTTAATAAAGGCCTCTTTACCTGGGAGTGTGATGGTAGCTCATTGTAGTTTTGATTTTCACTTCCCTGATGACTAGTGATGTTGACTACTTCTTCATATACCTGCTGACCATTTGTATGTTCTTTGCCCATTTTAAAATCATATTTTTAATTTTTTTTCCTATTAAGTTGAGTTCCTTATATATTCTGATTATTAATCCCTTGTCATATGGGTAGTTTGCAAATATTTTCTCCCATTCTGTGGGTTGTCTCTTCACTGTATTGACTTTTTTATTTGCTGTGCAGAAGCCTTTTAGCTTGATATAATTCTATTTGTCCACTTTTCCTTTAATTATCTGTGCTTTTGAGGTATTATTCAAGAAATCTTTGCCTGGACCAATGTCCCAGAGTACTTCTCCAATGTTTTCTTCTAGTAGTTTCATAGTTTCAGATCTTAGATTTAAGTCCTTAACTCATTTTATTTTATTTTTGTACATGGTAAGTGATAGGAGTCTAGTTTCATTCTTCTACATATAGCTATCTAGTTTTTCCAGCACCATTTATTAAAGAGACTGCCTTTGTCCAATTTATGCTTTTGGCACTTTTGTCAAAAATGAGTTCTCTGTAAATGTGTGGGTCAATAAAATGAAAAGTTGGTTTTTTTGAAAAGATAGACAAAAAAGGGAGAGAGAGAAAAGACTCAAATAAATAAAATCAGAGATTAAAAAGAAAGATTACAACTGATACTACAGAAACTCACAGGATAATTAGAAACTATTATGAGCAACCATATCTCAATAAATTAGAAAACATAGATGAAATAGAAAAATTCCTAGACATAAATAATCTAGCAAGATTGAACAATGAAGAAATTCTGAACCTGAATAGACTAATAACAGATAACAAGACTGAAGCAGTAATAAAAAGTATCCATTAAAAAAAAGCCCATGACCTGATTGTTTCATTGCTGAATTCTACCAAATATTTAAAGAACTAATATGATTATTCCCACTGATGCCAAAAGCATGCAATAAAATTCAACACCCCTTCATTATAAAAACTCTCAAAAAACTGAGTATAGAAGGAACATACCTCAACACAATAAAAACAAAACATGACAGACCCACAGCTGATATGATATTGAATGAGGAAAAACTGAAAGCATTTCCTCTAAGATTTGGAACAAGTCGAGGATGCTCACTTTCATCACTGTTATGCAACATAGTACTGGAATTCCTAGCGAAAGCAACAAGACAAGAGGAAAAAAATAAAGGGCATCCAAAGGAAAGGAATAAGTTAAGTTATCCTTATTTGCAAACAATATAATATTACACTTAGAATATTAAATGCAACAACTAAACCTAAGGACTAAACCAAAAAATTATTAGAACTGAAACAAATTCACTAAAGTTGCGGTACACAAAATCAACATACAAAAATCAGTAACATTTCTGTATGCTGACAGCAAACTATCTGAAAAAAGAAACCAAAAAGTAATCCACTTAAAATAGTTACAAATAAACTAAAATATCTAGGAACAAATTAAACCAAAGAAGTGAAGGATTGCTACAATGAAAGCTATAAAACATTGAAACAAATGGAAAAGGATAGATTAAAAAACAGAAAGATACTCCAAATTATGGACCAAAAGAATCAATATTGCTAAAATATCCATACTACCAAAGCAATCTACAGATCCAATATAACCTCTACCAAAATATCAATGATATTCTTCACAGAAATAGAAAAAATAATCTTAAAACTTATATGGAACCAGAAAAGACCCTAAATAGGCAAGACACCCTGAGCAAAACCAACAAAACTAAAAGAATTGGATCACCTGACTTCAAATTATACCAAAAAGCTATAGCAACCAAAACAGCATAAAACAAGCTTTAAAACAGATACACAGATCAATGGAACAAAATTAAGAACCCACAACTAATACATTTTTTAATTGGAATACTGCTTGAGAGTTTATAACGTCAAGTCTTATCTATAGGCAGAATAGTCATAAACTAATCCTTTTAACCACTTTTGATACACAAGACAGAAAAAGTATTGCCCTCATTCTTTACTGCTGATGAAATGTTAAATGAATTACTCAAGGTCATACAGCTGAAAAGTAGCAGTACCAAGACTTGAGTGAAATCCAGGGAATCTCCCAACATATCCTGTCCTACCTGTGAAGCTCCTCTTGTCCTCCCTATGGGGTCCCCAAACATACTGATCCAAGAAACAGGATCTCCATGATGTGCTGTCCTCAAAGGCAGAGGCTCTTTCATTTTTATCTTTCAGTTTTCAGGTCACTGTTACCCCATCTGCCCTCAGCAGCCATCATTACAATCACAATATTCTTTCTGTCTTCAGTTCATTTATTAGAGTACCCCCAAGCAGCCGAGGCCAAGTGATCAGAGTCACAGCCAAAATGAAGCCTCTTTGCCATCCTGGGTATAGGGAAGAGAGAGGTATCATGTTGTGCATCTCAGAACAGTGAAGATTGGATCAGATTGCACCGTGCCTGACTACTACTGACTTAGTACGGTTACCTTAGTACACTGCTCAGAAAGACATTGGAAGGTTGGGAAGATGGCGGCCGAGCCAGCAGGACTATGCAAGTTCCTGTGTGAGTGAGTGAGTGTATGGAAAATTTTGCCTATGGGTTGGTGAGCAAGTGGGCATGTGAGTGACTGACTGAGTAAGGACTAGAGAGTTAGCAGCCAGGGCTCTCCTGGTGCAGTGGCTGGTGCCACAAGTGCTGGGCTTGAGACCTAGTGATTCCCGAGATGCAGAAGCCAAGCACCATTTTCTTTTTCTTTTCTTTTTTTTTTTTAATCAACAAACCCTACCTGGGAAGAAAATGCTGGGAGAGACTATCTAAGTGGGAGCTTGTGAGCAAGTGGCCAGAGCCCTGGTGTAACAGCTGGTGCTGCAGTTTCTCTGCTTTATCACTGGTTCCTCCCAGATCACAGAAACTGAGCCATTAATATTTTTTTAATGGACAAGAGTGGAGAGGAGAAAATATCATCCCAGGCTCTCCCTCACTAATGCAGCAGAAGAGAGACTACCAGCTCCTGACTTTGCCTCACCACTTCACGACCCAGCAGGGCACTGGCAACAGGGGCTGCAGAGGGAGTCCAGAGGCAAAGTTCACAGAAGAGGAAAAGAGAGGCACCCCACTACCATCTTGAAAGCGGGGCAGGAAAGTGCTCTGACTTTCTCAACATAGACCAACAGAGCCAATCTGACTGGCGGATCAACTACTCAGGGATTGACTGTGACCCAGAGGGAATATCCTGAAAGCACAAACTGCAGAGGGACCTGATGAGTGCTGAGTTCCAGGCGTCCCACCACCTAACCTGATGCAGCCATGGGGCAAAGGGTATGGCCAGAAAAAGATGAAGAACTCCAAAGAGATCAGTGGTGAGTCCGAGGCTGACCCAAACCCCCTCTTCCCTAGCAATCATCTGAACGTCAGACCCACACAGCTGGTCCATGATGAAAGGGACAAACCCAGGTGGATACTGGACAATAGTCACAATAGGAGAATGCCATTTCAGGATAGGCCTGGCTGGGGCACTCCCAGTGAGAGGCAAAAAATCAACAAGAAGATCCAGAACCTAAACATGACACTCAACCAAATGGACTTAATAGATACCTACAGATTATTCCTCCAACAACCAAAGAAAATACATTCTACTCATCACCACATGGAACATACTCCAAGATCAATCACATACTTGCCCATAAATCAAGCATAAACAAATTCTATAAGGCCGATATCTTGCCATGTACACTCTCAGACCACAATGGAATAAAAATAAATATCAACACCAACTATATTTTCTCAAAGCACACAAAGACATGGACACTAAACAGCATGATGCTGAACAACTACTAGGTCAACACTGCAATCAAAGCAGAAATTAAAAGATTCCTGGAAACAAATGAAAATGAAGAAACATCTTACCCAAACCTCTGGGATGCCAAGAAAGCATTTCTAAGAGGGGAATTTATATCTCTATGAGCACACATCAAGAAAATGGAAAGATCACAAGTGGAGAGCCTAACAAATCACCTAACGGAACTGGAAAGAGATCACCAAAACCCCAACTTTAGCAGAAGCATTCAAATCACAAAAATAAGAGCTCAAACAGGACATAGAAGACAAAAATATCATAGAAAACATCAGCAAAAAAAAAAAATAGCCCTGGACCAGATGGCTTTCCAGCAGAATTCTACAAAACATACAAGGAGAAGCTGATACCAATCATACTGAAAGTATTCCAGGCAATTGAGAAACATAGAATTCTCCTCAAATCATTTTATGAAGTTAACATCACACAGATACCCAAACCAGGTAAAGTTCCAACAAAAAAAGAGAACTACAGGCCAATATCCCTTACAAACATAGACAAAAATTACTTAACAAGATTCTAGCAAATCAGATCTAAAAACACATCTCAAAAATCATCCACCATGACCAAGTAGGCTTCATCCCCAGGATGCAGGGCTGGTTCCACATTCACAAGACCATAAATGTAATTAAATACATCAACAGATGTAAAAATAAGAACCACATGATTATCTCATTAGATGCAGAAAAAGCTTTTGATAAAATCCAGCATCCCTTCTTGATAAAAACCCTCAAACACCTAGGTATAAAAGGAACATACCTCAAAATAGTAAGTGCCATCTATGATAAATCCACAGCTAACATAGACAGAAACTGGAAACATTTACCCTAAAAACTGGACAAGACAAGGCTGCCACTCTTATCCCTGTTGTTCAACATTATGTTGGAAGTAATAGCTTGGGCAATTAGACAAGAGAAGGAAATTTGGGGTATCCAGATAGAAAAAAAGGAAGTCAAGTTATCCCTCTTTGCTGATGATATGATCCTATACCTTGAAAATTCAAGAGAATCTGTCAAAAACATGCTTACACTGATAAAGGACTTTGGCAAAGTCTCAGGGTACAAAATAAATGTGCAAAAGATAGTTGCATTCCCATACACCAATAATAAGCAGGCAGAGACCCAAATTAAAAGCACAATCCCATTCACAATAGCCACACAAAAAAATGAAATGCCTCAGCATCTTCATAACTTGAGAAGTGAAAGACCTTTACAATGAGAACTACAAAACACTGCTCACAGAAATCCAAGAAGACACAAACAAATTGAAATATATTCCATGCTCATGAATAGGAAGAATCAACATTATTAAAATGTCCATCCTACCAAAGGCAATCTACAGATTAAATTACCAACATCATTCTTCTCAGACCAGGAAATGACAATACAGAAATTCATACGGAAACATAAATGACCACAAATAGTCAAAACAATCCTTAGCAAAAGAAACAAAGCAGGAGGTATTATACTTCCAGACTTCAAACTTTACTATAAGGCTACAGTAATCAAAACAGCCTGGTATTGGTACAAGAACAGGCACATAGACCAATGGAACAGGATAGAGATTCCAGAAGCAAAGTCTCAATATCTCAACCAACTCATCTTTGACAAAGCCTCCAACAACAACCACTGGAGAGAGGAGAACCTATTCAGTAAATGGTGCTGGGAAAATTGACTGATCACATGCAGAAGATTGAAACAGGATCCCTATCTATCACCATACACAAAAATTAACTCTAAATGGATCAAAGACCTAAACATAAAACCTCAAACTATAAGAATCTTAGAAAACGCAGGAGACACCCTTATGAAAATTGTCAACCAGTTCCTATTCAGAACCCTACATGCCCATACCTTAAGAAATAAGATAGACAAGTGAGACTTCATCAAACTAACAAGCTTCTGCAAAGCAAAAGAAACCATCAAGAGAGAAGGAAGACAGCCCACAGAATGGGAAAAAATATTTGCCATCTGTATATCTGACAAAGGCCTAACATAAGGATCTACAAGGAACTCAAATGCGCCGAAAGGAAAAAAACAAACAGCCCCATTAAAAGGTGGACAAAAGACATGAATAGACACTTCTCAAAAGAAGATATACAAGCAGCCAACAGACACACGAAAAAGTGCTCAGCCTCACTTATCATCAGAGAAATGCAAATCAAAACCACATTGAGATACCACCTAACCCCAGTAAGAATGGCCATCAATAATAAAACAAACAACAGATGCAGGAGAGGATGCGGAGAAAAAAGAACACTTCTACAATGCTGGCAAGAATGCAAACTAGTGCAACCTCTCTGGAAGACTGTGGCAATTTCTCGAAAGAACTAGTAATTGACCTTCCATATGGCCCAGCAAGTCCCCCACTGGGAATATACCTGGAGGAACTCAAATCATTCTACAAAAAACATACGTGCACACATATGTTTGCTGCACCTCTATTCACAATAGCAAAAACATGGAACCACCCATGTTGCCCACTGAAGTTGGACTGGATTTTAAAAATGTATTACACACACACTATGGAATATTATGCAATCATAAAGAAGGACAAACATATGGACTTTGCAGCAACTAGGATGGATTTAGAGTCAATCATACTCAGTGATCTATCACAGAAACAAAGAACAGAGTACCATACATTCTCACTCATAAGCAGAATTGAACAATTATAATACCATAAGAAAGTGAGTGGCAATAGTGGGAAACTGTCAAGGGAGAAGGGGTAGGATTGGCAGTTGAGGGAAACTGCTAGGGGAGGGAGGGGCATACCTCATCAACAAGGGTATCTGCATAATCAACGTTTGCATACCTAACCCTGAATTGTACCCCACATCTTTATAACAACAAAAAAAGACATTGGATATTCTGTCCCATTCTACCTAGTGCAGGAAAGAGGAAAAGAATGGAGAACTAGGCTGTTCTGCAGAACTTTGCATTATTTTACAATATTTTGGGACTTTATTTAAGCATCTAGCTTTTACCATCACTCAGTTACAATGAAGAGTTTGTCATTTTTCATTTTTCATTCTCTAGCTGCTGAGCTAGGCCAAAAGAGACAACCTAACAAAGAAAAAACAAATGATTGGGTGGTACAAGGCACTGATTCATGAAGTATAACATTTCTTTCTGCCAAATCCTTTCTCTTGTCAAATTTTTGCCAGAATCAATTGGTTGTTTTTGGAATTATTAAGCATAGTACTGAATCAAATAAATTATACTACAAACAATATTGCAAATACCATTCAGGGAAAGAAAATAATAGATGATTAATGCTTCAATTCAGTCTTCTTAGGATAGTGTTTTCAATGAATTACATGATGTAGAAAGTTAGGAAATTATTTTCCCTTCCAAGGAGCGCTCCTTTATAAACTTAGGAAAAAATCAGAATGATGTGCTAGACAAATAGTACAAATTCTTGGTTTTCAAATATGTGTTTTTACTTGAATAACAAATGTAGAGAGAGAATAATATCCAATAATCTTATTTCATATATTTTTAATTTTAGATTCAGGGGTGCACATGTGGATTCATTACATGAACATATTGTGTAGTGGTGGCGACTGGGTCTCAAGTGATCCATTCCCCAGATAGTGAACATTGTGCCCCATAGATAGTTTCTGAACTCTAGTCGCCCTCACTCCTCACCCCTTATTAGTGTCCCCGGTGTCTATTATTTCTATCCTTGTGACCGTTTAGTTCCCACTTTTCTCACTCCGATTTTCTTAAATCATCACAAAAAATTCAATGATCTTCTTCATCATATCTTTTTTCATCTTTATTGCTTTTTCTGATTGTAAGAATAATGTATACTACTATAAAAATTCAAATATTTCAGGAAAGCATTACATAGAAAGCAAAGAATCCTGCAATTACCAGAATTGCTGCTCTTCTAGCAATCTCTGAATACAGCTTCAAATGTTCTGGATCTTTTAACTCTCTTTTGACTCTCTTTTTTTGAGATCTTCCCAGCTCCTGTTCCTTCTGTCACACTACAGCCCTACCTTTTCACCCCGTGTGCAGTCAGACATCCTCCTTAATTTTAAAAATGTGCTTTGGTCCTTCAGTAGTCTCTTTTAGTCTTACAATTTTTCTCTCTTTTCTTTCTCATTCTAACATCTCAAGAGTAAGGCATATTCATTTCCCAGATCACTGCAATATAGTTTCTTTCTCATCTTCAACCATGAGGTTCCGATGTCCACATATTTTATTTAGTTCCCACTTTTCTCAATGTCCACAGAATTTATTTTTGTCTCAAAAATCTTCTCCTAACTTTAACATTGCTGATGTCTCCTTCCTTAAAACATACTCACCCCACTGGTTTAATTACATTTCTCTGTCATCATTTTCTCCTTCTCTGGAAATACTTTCTTGAAGTCCCTTATTATTTTCCCTTCCCCTGTTTGTCCTTATATGTTGATGTTTTGCCTTGGTCCATGTCTCTTCTCACTCTGCATGAGTTATTTTCTCTGAGTTATCTAACTGATCTCATGGTTTTTACAACAACCTATTACTATTAACTCACAAATTTATTCATCTCCAGTCCTTAGAGGTATCTTTATTATTATTAACTCACAAATTTTATTCATCTCCAGCCCTTGGAGGTCTATTTAGGCTCCAAACTCATGCGTGTGTTGATATAACTGCCTTCCTGTTATATCAACAACGTTACCTACCTAATCACCCACGTAAGAAACTAGGCAGTTATACTTTGCTTTTTCTCTTCATTCTCCTTAAAAATGTAACCATCCAAACTATCCAAACATATCTTAACTGTTCCCTTTTCTCTAAGTTAGGTTCCATCTTTCTTTATATCTTTTTATAAGAATAATTTTCTAGACCAGTCTTAGCCCCTCAAATACGTTCCCCATCCTACTTCTAACCTAAAGTTAAAAATAAAATACAATTTTAAACCTAAAAGTTAAAAATAAAAATAATAAATCCGATTCTATTATTTGCCCACACTAAAATGATCAACCATTCCCTATGGCTTTCAGATTAAAATGCAGATGCCTTAGTATAGCATTAGGTCTTTTGTATCATGGCTTCTATAATTTTGTTAGTATCATCTCACAATTTATGATCCAATGATGCTAAATTACTTAGGATTCTTGTCTAATTATGTTTTTTTTATGTACAATATCCCCTCTAATCTTTCTCTCTAAATTCATTCACCTAATTCTTACTCCATTTCTTTTTTAAGGAGAATAAAACAAAAATTAGCTTGTACACTTTTGAGATTCAAAGGACATCCATAGTAGATATTTGTTTTGAGTGATGGTGGATTAAATGGTTAAAAAGAAACCTTCCGCTGGGGTGAAAGACAACTAAAAGAGCTAGACAAAAGCAATTTTAAAATATTTGATTAAAGGCATAGGAGAGCTATCAAGTCAGATGTCAGAGGCAAATATTCAAGAGAGAAAGAAAGTACAAAGACATGAGCTTAATTTTCCTCTCCATGCATTTTCTAGTGAAAGTACAAATTAGTACAACCACTTTAGAAAACTGTTATTAGTACCTACTAAACCTGAACTACCCATATCCTATGACCAAGAAGTCTATTCTTAAACATATCCCCACAGAAATAGATACCAAAAGCCATGTAGAAGAATTATCATAGCAGCATTAGTCATTATAGCCTCAAATTGGAAGCAACTGATATTTCATTGAATAGAATGAATGGATGATTTGTGTTATAATTATACATTGGGATACTATACAGCAACTAAAATGAATTAACTGTTGTAAACAACAACATGGATGAATTTCTGAACATATTATTATTTAATAAACAACAAATACAAAAGGGTACAATGCTATAAGACTTCATTTTTATAAAGTAAAAAAACAGGCTAAACGAATGCATAATGTTAGAAGTGCAGATATAGTGGTTTTCTTTGTAGAGAAAGGAGAGCATAATAAATGAATCCCGGTAATATTCTAAACCTTGATCTGAATAGTGTTTAACTGGGAACACTCACATAATGATTATTTGTCCAGTCATACATTTATAATTTGTGCGTCTTGGCATATATGTTATACTTCAGTAAAAATTCCCTTTACAAGGGAAAACAGGACACCTATATCTAAATAAAATTGGTATTGTGTACAATTGAAAAGGGTATATAACTATAAAGCTGTATTTTAGGGAAAAAAATAATGTTGAGAAACTAGGCATCTCAGCATAGATGCCTTAAAAACTACTGCAACTAAATTACTAGAGAACTGCCAACCACAAATAAGTATCCAACACGTACATGTTATTACTAACACAAAGAACTCATGCAGAAATTGTACTTAGATATAATCAGAAAGCTTCTCTTTTTATAAAATATGCTCTAGTTTTCAAAGAAAGCTGAAATCATAGATGGCTTTCCATTGTTTTTTTTCCTGCTGACAGCACCAGAAAGCTGCTTTTCAATTTCATGTGTTTTACTGTCTGGTGAATGCATTGGACTGAGGCTGCTGTAGACTTTTCCTGAACCTTTCATTAGGTAACTCTGTCCCTTACAAAATAGTTCACTGTCAGGCTGGGCGTGGTGGCTCAACCTATAATCCCAGCACTTTGGGAGGCCATGACAAGAGGACTGCCTGAGCCCGGAGGTTCAAGACCAGCTGGGGCAACTTGGTGAGACCATGGTTCTACAAAAATCACAAACAATTAGCCAGGCATGGTGGTGTGCACCTGTAGTTCCAGCTACTTGGAAGTCTAAGACAGAATGATCGCCAGTGTAAGACTCCAACTCAAAAAAAAAAAAGTTCACTGTCTAAAAATACCTATAAGACTTGCAAGATTTTTTTTAATCTTTATAATCTAACACAGAGTGGAACTACACATACCTTTCACAGGGCTAGAAAATACTGCAGTAGTTTCAAGTGTTTTTTCTAGTTTTGGATGTCAGGAAAGAGCTTATATGAAAAGACTTTTACCTTTAAAACTAAAAACCAGTTTAACTATCAATGTTAGATCAACAGTAGATTATCTAATGCAGATGGTTAAAATGTCTAAATGAGCCACCTTCAGCTTGTGGTCCAGCAGGAATAGCAGAAGGGTTATGAGTTGAGAAGATGTGGTGTGGCATCCACCTTCTGGCCACCTGTTGCTTCTACCAGTAGTTACATAGTGAAATATCCAGTATCTCCCATACCTGAGCACCAGCCTTCTTGCTCAGAGATACTGAACAGGTTCCCTGGGCAGCCATTGAAGGATTGCCTCAACTGGTGGCAAAAAGCAGAGAGCTCATAGGTGCTTTCCTTCCCAAAGAGAAGCAGTCTCTTCACTCTATCTCCTACAATCCACATTTAACATAGTTGGTGATATATCCCAAGTTACATGCTCTCTGACTTGGCAGAATTCTTTCCTAACTTAGACGGGAAATCTGATATTTTAGAAGTCACTTACTCTGCAATTGTGGTAAAGGGGTCTTTGTTTTGTTCTTCTAGATATGAACTGCTACTTCAGTAAACTACTCAGATCCATAGTTCCTATAGAAATGGGGTTTATCTGCTTTTTACTATTGTGAATAATACTGCAATAAACATGAGTGTACAGGCATCTTTTTCATAGAGTGATTTGAGTTCTTCCAGGTATATTCCCAGTAGGGGGATTGCGGGGTTGTATGGGAAGTCAATTTTTAGATCTTTTAGGAATCGCCACACTGTTTTCCACAGAGGTTGTACTAGTTTACACTCCCACCAACAGTGTAGAAGTGTTCCCTTTTCCCCACATCCTCTCCAGCATCTGTTGTTTTTTGAGTTATTGATGATGGCCATGACTGGAGTTAGCTGGTATCTCAGTGTGGTTTTAATTTGCATTTCTTTGATGACTAGTGAAGCTGAACATTTTTTCATGTATCTGTTGGCTGCTGGTATGTCTTCTTTTGAGAAGTGTCTATTTGTATCTTTTGCCCACTTTGCAATGGGGCTGTTTGCTTTTTTCTTTTCAGCATGGTTGAGTTCCTTGTAGATACTAGATGTTAGGCCTTTCTCAGACATACAGTTGGCAAATATTTTTTCCCAGTCCGTAGGCTGTCTCCCTGCTGTCTTGATGGTTTCTTTAGCTTTGCAGAAGCTTGTCAGTTTGTTGAAGTCCCACTTGTCTATCTATATCTCTTATCTCTTATGGCACTTGGGGTTTGATCAGGAATTGGTTGCTAACCATGCTGTCCATTGAAAGAGGACTGGATAAAAAAATTTGGTACGTATATATGATGTAGTAGTATGCAGCAATAAAGAACAAAATTATGAACTCTGCAGCCACTTGGATGGACTTAAGAGTCTATATTAATGAGTGATCTATCACAGAAACAAAGAACCAAGTATCACATATTCTCACTCATAAGCAGATCTTGAACAACTATCATAATACTATAAGAAAGAGAATGGCAGTAGTTGGAAACTGCCAGGGGAGGGGGATCACACCTCATCAACAAGGGTACCTGCATAATGAACATCTATATACCTAAACCTGAATTGTACCCCACATATTTGAAATAAAAAATAATAATAAAGGATATTGGCCTGTAGTCCTCTTTCTCTGTTGGATCTTTACCTGGTTTGGGTATCAACGTGATGTTAGCTTCATAAAATGATTTGGGGAGAGTTCCATCTTTCTCAATTACCTGCCATACTTTCAACAGGTTTGGTATCAGTTCCTCCTCACGTTTTGTAGAATTCTGCTGAAAAGCCATTTGGTTCAAGGTTTTTGTTTTGTTTTGTTTTGTTTTTGTAGGTAGTTTTCTTATGACATAGTCCATTTCCTGGATTGCTATTGGTCTATTTAAGGTCTCAATTTCTTCTTGTTTCAACCTGAAGAGGTTGTGTGATGTCAGAAAGTCCAGCATTTCCTTTAGGTTTTCAAGTTTGTTTCCATGCAAATGTACATAGTAGTCTCTGATATATTTTGTATTTCTTCAGGGTCAGTTGTGACTTGATCTTTTGCATTTCTGATTGTGTGTATTTGGACTTTTTCTTGCTCAGTCTAGCTAGGGGTCCATCAGTCTTATCTATCCTTTCAAAGAACCAGCTTTGTTTCATTGATTTTTTTGTATTATCTTTTTGTCTTCTATTTCCTGAATGTGGGCTTTTATTTTGGTGGTCTGAATTCTTCTGCTGAAGTTAGGGTTTTGATGGTCTTGCTTCTCCAGCTTCCTTAGGTGATTTGTTAGGCTGTTAACTTGTGACCTTTCCATTTTCTTCATGTGTGTTCATAGAGATATGAATTCCCCTCTTAGTACTGTTTTTCATGGCATCCCAGAGATTATGGTTAGATGCTTCTTCGCTTTCATTTGTTTCCAGGTATCTTTTAATCTTTGTTTTGATTTCCATATTGACCCAGGAGTTGTATAGCATCATGTTATTTAGTGACCACATCTCCATGGGTTTTGGGGCAATTTTGTTAGTGTTGATATTTATTTTTATTCCACTGTGGTCTGAGAAGGTGCATGACAGTATTTCAATCTTATGGAATTTGTATATGCTACAGGCCAATATCCTCCTCAACAAGATCCTAGCAAACCGGATCCAACAACACATCTCAAAAATCATCCACCATGACCAAGTAGGCTTTGTCCCTGGGATGCAGGGCTGGTTCAACATCTGCAAGACCATAAGCATAATTAAATACATCAACAGATGTAAAAACAAAAAACATGATTATATCATTAGACATGGAAAAAGCTTTTGATAAAATTCAGCACCCCTTCTTTTTTTTTGAGTTGGAGTCTCACTCTGTCGCCCAGACTGGAGTGCAGTGGCCGCTCCCGGCCACCGCAGCCTCGACCTGCTGGGCTCCGGCAATCCTTCCGCCTCAGCCTTCCGAGTAGCCGGAATTACAGGCATGCGCTACCACGCCCAGATGATTTCTTTTTATTTATTGTAGAGATGAGGTCTTGCTGCCCAGGCAGGTCTCGAACCCACAGGTTCAGGCAATGCACTCACCTCAGCCTCCTAAAGGCGTAGGATTACAGGCTGAGCCACCAAGACCGGCCAGCACCCCTTCTTGATAAAAACTGTCAAACACCTAGGCATATGGGGAACATACCTCAAAATAGTAAGAGCCATCTACAAGAAACCCACCATACTGCCAAACAGACAGAAATTGGAACCATTTCCCCAAAAACCAAAACAAGACAAGGATGCCCACTCTCACCCCTCCTTTTCAACATAGTTTTAGAAGTCCTAGCTACAGCAATCTGACAAGAAAAGGAGATCAGGGGTATCCAAATAGGAAAAGAGGAAGTAAAGTTATCCCTCTTTGCAGATGACATGATTCTATACCACGAAAATCCAAGAGAATCTGTCAAAAACCTCCTTGCACTGATAAAGAACTTTGGCAAAGTCTCAACGTATAAAATAAATGTGCAAAAGACAGTTGCATTTCTATACACCAACAATAAACAAGTGGAAGCCCAAATAAAAAGCACAATCTCATTCACAATAACCACACAAAAAAATCAAATACCTTGGCATATTCCTAACCAGAGATATGAAAGACCTTTACAACAAAAACTACAAAACACGACTTAAAGAAATCAAATATGACACAAACAAATGGAAAAATATTCCGTGCTCATGGATTGGAAAAGTTAACATTGTTAAGATGTACATCCTACCCAAGGCAATCTACAGGTTCAATGCAATACCAGCAGCATTCTTCTCAGACCTGGAAACAACAATACAGGAATTCATATGGAAACATAAATGATCATGAATCGCCACAACAATTCTCAACAAAAAAACAAAATGGTAGTAGGTATCACACCCCTAGACTTTAAACTTTATTATAAAGCTACAATAATCAAAACAGCCTGGTATGGGTACAAGAACAGTCATATAGACCAATGGAACAGGACAGAAATTTCAGAAGTAAAACCTCAATTTCTCAACCAACTCATCTTAGACAAAGTCTCTACCACCAGCTACTGGGGAGAGGAGAACCTATTCAGTAAATGGTGCTGGGAAAACTTGTTGACCACATGCAGAAGAGTAAAACAAGACCCCTACCTATCACCATACACAAAAGTCAACTCTAAATGGATGAAAGACCTAAACATAAAACCTCTAACTATAAGAACCTTAGAAAATGCAGGAGACACCTGCTGTGTGTGTATCAAACTTGTTTAGGATCTGGTACCCAGTTATTTGATCAGATATGAATCTAGTGTTGCTATGAAGGTAATTTTATAGATAGGATTAACATCTACAATCAGTTAGCTACATGCAAAGTTTATCCTGGATAACCTAGGTTAGTCTGATTCAGTTAGAAGGGTTTACAAACAGAGCAGAGATTTCTCTGAGGAAGAAGAAATTCCACCTGTAGTCAGCAGTGTCAGCTTCTAACCTCAAGTTTCCAGTATGCTAGCTTGCCACATAGATTTCAGACTAGCCTAGCAACACAATCAGTAAGCCAACTTCTTGTGGTAAGTTTATTAATACACACACACACACACACACACACACACACACACACACACACACAAAACATACTGGCAGCCCTCTATCCCCACAGGTACCACATTTGCAGATTCAACCAACCATGGATCAAAAATATTTGGGAAAAAATAGCAATACAACAATAAAAGGTCTAACTAGCTCGCATTCCTATCAACAGTGTAGAAGCTTTCCCTTTCTACACATCCATGTCAGCATCTATAGTTTTTTATTTTTTAATAATGGTCATCCTTACTAGAATTAGGTAGTATCTCATTGTAGTTTTGATTTGCATTTCTCTGATGATTACTAAAGCTGTGCATTTCTTCATGTGTTTGCTAGCTGCTTATATACCACCTTTTGAGAAATGTCTATTCATGTCCTTTGCCCACTTTTTAATAGAGTTTTTTGGTTAATTTCCTTTCAGCTCATTTGAGTTCCTTGTAGATCCTGGATGTTAAGCCTTTGTTAGACACATAATTAGTAAATATTATTTCCCATTCTGTGGGCTGTCTCCTGCTCTCTTGACGGTTTCTTTTACTGTGCAAAAGCTTTTCAGTTTGAGGAAGTCCTTTGTCTTAGCTTTTATGCCATTTGCTTTTGGGGATTTGGTCACTGTCTATCAAAAATTGACTGGATAAAGAAAATGTGGTACATATACACAATGGATTATTACACAGCCATAAAGAAGAACAAGATCATGGCATTGCAGCAAATTGGATGGAGTTGGAGACCATTATAGTTAGTGATCTATCACAGAAAAAAAGAACTGAATATCACATGTTCTCACTCACAGAAAACGAATCACAACAGCACAAGGGAAGGATCAGCAGTCACTGGGCACCAGGGGAGGGAGGGATGGAGGGGGTCATGTTACAACACAAAGGGTACCTGGTCCCAAACCAGGGGAAGTGATGTCCAATTGGAGGCCCAAACTTCACCTGCATGCAGCCAACTTGTATAGTTAATCTTTACCTGTACTCCACATCTCTATTAATAAAAAATTAAAAAACAATGAAAGTAACATAAATAAAAACAATACAGTATAACAACTACCTAAATAACATTTACATTGTATTGGGTATTACAAGTTATATAGAGATGGTTTTAAGCATATGGGAAAATGTGCAGAGGGTACATGCAAATACTACACTGTTTCATGTAAGGGACTTCAGCATCTGAGAAATTTGGTATCCTTTGCTATCCTGGGGGGAGTCCTGGAGCCAATCCCCCACAGATACTGATACTGAGGGGTGTGTGTGTGTGTGTGTGTGTGTGTGTGTGTGTGTGTGTGTGTATTCTACTTTTTTGTTTTCTCTGGTGGAGACAATTAAACATAAGCCATCCTAGCTGTGCCCTATCTGAATTCCTGACCCACAGAATCCATAGCATAATAAAATGTCACTGTTTTATACCATTAAAATTGAATTGTTTGTTATGCAGCAACAGATAACCAGAACATTTCCTGTTACTTAGCCATTGTCTAAATCACTGGAAATGCTGACTGCGTGTATTTTACATCCCTTTCATACACTAGGCAAAATAAAGGACAAAGTAAAGTACTGCTCCTGAATCCAAAAACATTTTCATTCATCATATCACTGAGCTCTATATCCAAAAGACTTCTTTTTTTTTTCTTCTATCTTTAGTCAAGTCTGGATTAAAAATATACAGGACAGAAAGCTTCTTAACTTATTCTTAGAAAAGGCAACTACACTTGTAACCTGGATTTTCCTTTGCTACTGTCAATTTGCCAGAGTCACATTAATAATAATGATGAGGAGAAGGGATGGAAAAATGGGGGCCGAGTCAGTCAGACTATGCGAGTCCCTATGTGAGTGAGTGTATGGAAAATTTTGGTATGTGCTGGTAAGTGAGTGGGTGTGAGAGTGGCTGACTGGGTGAAGGCTAGGGAGATAGCAGGCAGGACTCTCCTGGTGCAGCAGCTGGTGCCACAGCGGCTGGGCTTGGGCCCTAGCAATTCCTGGGACGCAGAAGTCGAGTGCCATTTACTCTTTTGTTTTCTTCTCTTTTTTTTTAATCAACAACCCCCCCCCCCGGGAAGAAAATGCTGGGAGAGACTGTCTAAGTAGGGCTAGTGAGAGGGTGGTCAGGCCCCTGGTGCATCAGCTGGTGCTGCGGCTTCTCTACTTCGTCCCTAGCTCTTCTCAGGTCAAAGAAGCCGAGCACCATTGTTTTTTTTTAATGGACATAAGTTTTCCTTTGAAAAAGCGGCAGGAAGAAACTATCGCCCTAGGATCTCTCTCACCATTGAAGCAAGAGAAAGACTGCCAGCTCCTGGCTTTGCTTAACCACTTCAACACCTGGCAGAGCTCTAGCAGGGGCTGAGGAAAGAGTACAGAGGCAAGCTCCCAAGGAAAAGGACAAGAGAGACACCCCACCACCATCTTCAAGGCAAGGCAGGAAAGTGCTCTGACTTGCTCACCACGTACCAAAAGACCTGATCTCCGTGACTGGCAGATCAACTACTCAGGAATTGGTCGTAGCCCAGGGGGAATATCCTGAGAGCACAAACTTCAGAGGGGCCTGAGGAGTGTTGATTTCCAGGTGCCCTAACCCCTACCCTGATCCAGCCATGGGACAAAGGATATGGCCAGAAAAGGATGAGAAAGAACTTCAAAGAGATCAGTGGTGAATCCAGGGATGACCCAAACCACCTCCTCCCCAGCAATTCTCTTAATGTCAGACCCACACAGCTGGACCATGACTGACAGGGACAAATCCAGGCGGAACCTGGACATCAGTTGCAATAGGACAACTCCATTCCAGGACAGGCCTGGGTGGGGCACCCTCAGTGAGAGTACATACCTGGGGAAGAGACAACCCCGTACCTCCCCACGGGAGGAGATCTCCCTGAGCACTGCACCCCACCCACCTCCACTGCCCCTCCTCCTTCCCTGGTTCATTCCTTGAAGAGAAAGTGAAAGAGGTGATTCTGCAAGAGAGACCTGATTAGAGGAACAATTACAGAGCCCCTCATAAGAGGGCAGGTTCTGTTTGTTTTTTAATTAATTTTCAATTATTTTTTAATATTTACACTTTTTTGACTGCTTGTAAGTTCATCTATTTTAAAGATATTTTCCCTTTGTGCATGAATATATGTGCAAGGGTTTGATCTGCATCCTCTGCTAAAATTCTTTCTCTTTTTTCCTGTTTCTTTCTTCTTTTATTTGTCAATATGTGTTTATGTGTGTATGTGAATGATTGAGTATCCATTCTTTGATTTTGTTGTTATTGTTGGTTTTTGATCTTTTGTTCTTCTAAGTTCTTTTTATATTCATTTTTTATAGTTTAAGGTGTGTGTCAATATATGTGAGAGGGTTCAACCTGAATCCCTTTCTCCCACCCCAAGTTTTTCTGTTTTTCTTCCCTATTCACTTTGTGCTAGGCATGTATGCATGTGTTTAGTTTTCTTTTCTTCTTTTTTTTTCATTCTTTTTAAAAAATTTTTTTTAATTTTTTTTAATAATCAATATTTTTTATTATGGTTTTCTGGGGTACAGTTAAGGGTTATGTGTACAATTACGTTTCATTCAGGCACCCTGTTGATAAGAGGTGTTTCCCCATCCCCAGACAGATATTTGCTACTGTTAATCCCATCTCCCTCCTCCCCACATAGTTTCCCAGTACCGTCAGTCATTTTCTTATAGTATTACATTGGATGTTTAAGGTCCATTATATGAGTGAGAACATGTGATACTCGGATCTTTGTTTCTGTGAGAGGTCACTCAGTATTATAGACTCTAGTTCCATGCAGGTTGCTGCGAAGTTCATGATTTTGTTCTATTTTATGTCTGCATAGTATTCCATCATGTATATGTACCACATTTTTTAATCCAGTCCTCTTTTGATGGGCAGCATGGTTGTTTCCAGGTTCTTGCTATTGTGAACAATGCTGCGATAAACATACATATGCAGGTATCTTTTTCTATAGAGTGATTTGAGTTCTTCAGGGTATATTCCCAGTAGGGGGATTGCGGGGTCATATGGGAGGTTGATATTTAGAGCTTTTAGGAATCGCCACACTGCTTTCCACAGAGGTTGCACTAGTTTACACTCCCACCAACAGTGTAGAAGTGTTCCCTTTTTGCCACACCCTCTCCAGCAGCCATTATTTTTTGAGTTGTTGATAATTGCCATTCTGACTGGAGTTAGGTGGTATCTCAGTGTGGTTTTGATTTGCATCTCCCTGATGATTAGTGAGGTTGAACATTTCTTCATGTGTTTGTTGGCTGATCGGATGTCCTCTTTGTGAAGTATCTGTTCATATCTTTTGTCCATTTGATAATGGGGTTGTTTGTTTTTTTCTTTTCAGCACATTTTAGTTCCTTGTAGATCCAGGATGTTAAACCTTTGTCAGACCTGGAGGTGGCAAATACGTTTTCCCAGTCTGTAGGATGTCTCCCTGCTCTCTTGATGGTTTCTTTGGCCTTGCAGAAGCTTGTCAGTTTAATAAGGTCCCACTTGTCTATCTTCTCTCTTATGACCTGTGTGTGGGTTTCGGGTTTTGATCAGGAATTGGATGCCAGTTCCGATTTCCATGAGGGTATTTCCTTCATTTTCTAAGGTTCTTACGGTTTGAGGTTTTACGTTTAGGTCTCTGATCCATTTGGAGTTAAACCTTTGTGCATGGGGATAGATAGGGGTCCTGTTTCAATCTTCTGCATGTGGTCAGCCAGTTTTCCCAGCACCATTTACTGAATAGGTTCTCCTCTCCCCAGTGGTAGGTGGTGGAGGCCTTGTCGAAGATAAGTTGGTTGAGAAATTGAGGTTTTGTTTCTGGAATCTCAATTCTATTCCATTGATCTATATGCCTGTTCCTATACCAATACCAAGCTGTTTTGATAATTGTAGCTTTATAGTAAAGTTTGAAGTCTGGTAATGTGATACAACCTGCTTTTTTTTTTTTTTTTTTTGCTGATGATTGTTCTGGCTATTCTTGGATGTTTGTGTTTCCATATGAATTCCTATGTTGTCTTTTCTAGGTCTGAGAAGAATGTTGTTGATAATTTGATGGGTATTGCATTGAATTTGTAGATTGCCTTAGGTAAGGTGGACATCTTCACAATGTTGATTCTTCCAATCCATGAGCATGGGATATTTTTCCACTTGTTTGTGTCATCTTTGATTTCTTTGAGCAGTGTTTTGTAATTTTCATTGTAAAAGTCTTTCACGTCTCTGGTTAGGAAGATGCCAAGGTAATTCATTTTTTTCGTGGCTATTGTGAATGGAATTGTGTTTTTTATTGGGTTTCTGTTTGTTTATTATTGGTGTAGAGAAATGCGATTGTCTTTTGTACATTTATTTTGTATCCTGAGACTTTGCCAAAGGTCTTTATCAGTGTTAAGAGGTTTGTGACAGATTCTTTTGGGTTTTCAAGGTACACAATCATATCATCTCCAAAGAGAGATAACTTGACTTCCTCTTTTCCTATTTGGATACCCCTGATTGCCTCCTCTTCTCTGATTGCTCGAGCCTGGACTTCCAATACTATGTTGAACAGAAGGGGTGAGAGTGGGCATCCTTGTCTTGTTCCAGTTTTCAGGGGAAATGGTTCCAATTTTTGTCCTTTTAGGAGTATGCTGTCTGTGAGTTTCTCGTAGATAGTTTTTACAATTTTGAGGTATGTTCCCCATATGCCTAGATGTTCAAGGGTTTTTATCAAGAAGCAGTTCTGGATTTTATCAAAAGCTTTTTCTGCATCTAATGATATAATCATGTAGTTTTTATTTTGACATCTGTTGATGTATTTAATTACATTTATGGTTTTACAAATGTTGAATCAGGCTTGCATCCCAGGAATGAAGCCTACTTGGTCATGATGGATGATTTTTCAGATGTATTGCCGAATTCGGTTTGCTAGGATCTTGTTGAGAATTTTAGCATCTGTGTTCATCAAAGATATTGGCCTGTAGTTCTCTTTCTTTGTTGGATCTTTACCTGGCTTGGGTATCAATGTGATGTTGGCTTCGTAAAATGATTTGGGGAGAGTTCCATCTTTTCCAATCACCTGGAATACCTTCAGTAGGATTGGTATTGGCTCCTCCTTAAATGTCTTGTAGAATTCTGCTGGAAAGCCATCTGGACCAGGGCTTTTTTTTGTAGGAAGTTTTCTTATTATGTAGTCAATTTCCTTGATTGTTATTGGTCTATTTAGGGTCTCAATTTCTTCTTGTTCCAACCTAGGTAGGTTGTATGATTTCAGAAAGTCCTCCATTTCCTTAAGGTTTTCAAGTTTTTTTCCATCCAGGTGTACATAGTAGTCTCTAATGATCTTTTGTATTTCTTCAGGGTCAGATGTGACTTCATCTTTTGTGTTTCTGATTGTGCCTATTTGGTTTTTTCTCATTTTTTCTTGGTCAGTCTAGCTAGGGGACCATCGATCTTGTTTATCCTTTCGAAGAACCAGCTTTTTGTATCATTGATCTTTTGTATTATCTTTTTGTCTTCTGTGTCCTGGATTTGGGCTTTATTTTGGTGATCTGGATGCTTCTGCTGAAATTAGGGTTTTTATGGTCTTGCTTTCCCAGCTTCTTTAGGTGGCTTGTTAGGTTGTTAATTTGTGCTCCTTCCATTTTCTTCATGTGTGTTTGTAGGGATATAAATT
>NW_007251979.1:89051-89913 GCF_000164805.1 Carlito syrichta
CTTATGCTTGATTTATGGCCAATTACGTGGTCAATCTTAGAATACGTTTCATGCGGTGATGAGTTAGAATGTATATTCTGTGGTCTTTGGATGGAGTGTTATGTAGGTATCAATTAAGTCCATTTGGTCCAAAGTCACATTGAGGTTCCGGATCTCCTTGCTGATTTTTTGTCTTGATGATCTGTCTAGGGTTGTGAGTGGGGTATTAAAGTCCCCAGTTATGATGGTGTTAGAGTCAATATCTTTCTTTAGTTTTCCTAGAAGTTGCTTTATGAAAGTTGGCGCACCTATGTTGGGTGCATATATGTTTAGGATAGATATTTCTTGTTGATGGATTGAGCCTTTTATCATTATGTAGTGGCCTTCTGTATCTTTTTTGATTTTTAATAGCTTGAAGGGTATTTTGTCTGAAATTAAGATCGCTACTCCTCCTTTCTTTTGTATTCCGTTCGCCTGAAAGTTTGTTTCCCATCCTATTACTTTGAGTCTGTGGGTGTCCTTTCTAGTGAGGTGAGTCTCTTGAAGGCAATAGATTGTTGCCTGATGATATTTTATCCATTTTGCCATTCTATGTCTTTTCAGTGGTGCATTTAGTCCATTCACATTTAGGCTAATAATTGAAATGCAAGAGTTGATCCCTGTGATAAGGTTCTTACAGAGTTGTTCCTGTTTGTTTGTTGTCTTTCTTTGGGTTCTGGAGTTGGCTTATGTGTGTTTTTAATCTTTTGCCTGTACTCTTGTGAAGAATGTTGTTGTTCCTTTTACTTTTTCTTCTGTGTTCAGTCCTTTCTTAAGTGTTTCTTGTAGAGGTGGTCTGGTGGCAGCATAGGTTCTTAGGGATTGGATATCTGGAAAAGATTTC
>NW_007251979.1:89933-150865 GCF_000164805.1 Carlito syrichta
TTTGTTTGTTGTCTTTCTTTGGGTTTTGGAGTTGGCTCATGTGTGTTTTTAATCTTTTGCCTGTACTCTTGTAAAGAATGTTGCTGTTCTTTTTTCTTTTTCTTCTGTGTTCTTTTTTCTTTTTCTTCTGTGTTCTTTTTTCTTTTTCTTCTGTGTACTTTCTTAAGTGTTTTTTGTAGAGGTGGTCTGGTGGCAGCGTAGGTTCTTAGGGATTGGATATCTGGAAAAGATTTCAATTCTCCCTCACTAATGAAGTTTAGTTTTGCTGGGTAGGTTATTCTTGGTTGAAATTGCTTATCTTTTAGAACTTTGAAGATAGGGCTTCAGGCTCTCCTAGCCTGAAGGGTTTCTGTGGATAAATCTGCTGCTATTCTAATTGGTCTTCCCTGGTAGGTAGTCTGGCCTTTTTCTCTTGCTGCCTTTAGGATTTTTTTCTTTTATAGCTACTTTGTTTAGGCGAATTATTATGTGTCTGGGAGTTGTTCTCATTTGTTGTCTTGCTGGGGTTCTCTGAATCTCTTGTGTTTGAATTTTTTCATCCATGATGAGATGAGGGAAGTTTTCTTGAATGATTTCATGAAATGTTTGTTCCAGTGTGGCTTCTGTTTCTCTCTCTGCCTCAGGAAGCCCAATTACTCTTAGGTTTGGTCTCTTGAAGTGATCATTCATCTCTTTCAGGTTTTGTTCTGTCTTTTTGAGTTTCTTTTCTATGCTTTTGACAGTTTGGGTTATTTCTGTGTTTTGGTCTTCGGGCTCTGAGATTCTTTCTTCTGCTTGGCTAATTCTGCTTTCCATGCTTATTAGTTTGTTATTTATTTCCATAACAGTATTCTTTTCTGCTGTTATTTCTGACATCAGCTCCTTCCTATTTTCCTCTTGTCTCCCCTCAATTTTTTAAATTCTCTCCATTAATGTCTTGATGTCTGGGTTCGTTGCATGTGACCAGTCATTCTGGGGACTCTTCATTGTCTGTGTTCCAGAATCTGTTTTCTCAGTGTCTGATCTCCCAGGGGTCTGTGTGAGACCTATATTCTTCTTTTGGTTTTTCTTCATTTGTGTGGTTTTTCCCCCTCCCTACTTTTTCCTTCCCTCCACATCACCATCTTCTTTAATTCTGTTATTCAGGGGTAGAGGGATTGGTTTTACTTCTGTTTGTTCAATCTCCTATTCTTTATGCATGCCCTTTTACTTTGTTCAATTTTAGAGTTGCACTGTAGGTTGGGGGTGTTCCTTTTTGCAGTTTTGAGATTTACTTAAGGGGGGAGCTGTGATTCAAAATCTATCTGCAGGTCCTGGTATTCACTGACAGGTGTGTGGATAATCTGGAACCCACTTCCCACTTCCTTGGAGTCTTCTGTGCAGTGGGGCTGTAGGCTTACTCCCTGAAATAAAATGTGGTTAGCAGAGGGAATAGAATGGAGCAGACAGTGGGTTGAAGACGGGGGTAGAAAGATAGAGGAGTAAGGGGGGAAACAAACAAGTGTGCCAACAAATGGAGAGAGAGACCTATACTGAAACAGATAAAAACAATAGACCACAGCTACAGGTGAACCAACTCCCATATAAAAAAAATAAAACATATAATGATGCTAACATACAAGCTAACCAACCACCTTATTGGTGTACTGTTCCTCTATACGAAGATATGGTTTACAGAGAGAAGAAAAGAGAAGAAAAGGAAGAGAAAAAGAAAAAGAAAAAAGGAACAATACAGCAGGAATAGAATTAAGTCATTAAACTAACAGAATCAATCAAGCACACTCTGAGACTTTCGTTTAAGTCCCATGTCCTTTCAATTCTGATTTCTAGCTTTCTTTTCAAGCTGGTAAGTTAGTTTGCAGTTAGGGTCAGTTGCCCTGGTCTGCTGTAAAGCACAGTTCAGATTACTCTCCGTTCACCACTCTGGCCTATGTCTTTTTCAAGCTTGTTTCTCCCATTTCGGTGTTGTTACCTTGAATCGCCAGCAGGTGGTGCTATCTCAGGTGTTCTCCCCAGAGGGGGTGGGGCTGGACAGGAACCGGGAGAGACTGGAGATGGATGCCTGCCTCAGGACACACAGCAGGAGACTCACAGTGGGCAGGACGTCTCGGTTGCAGGAGAGGTGGCAGTGATCCCAGCAGATCTTGCCTGCAGGGGCTTCAAGGGCTGAAGTCGTGGATCGCCTTCGGCTGGGGGGGGCAATGTGCTACCGGTGGTAGTGGTGGTGGCGGAGGCGGCGTCTGCGCTGCAGTGGCTGTCCAGACCACTGCGATGCCCCAGCGGTGGTAACAGCCGAGCTCCGTATGAAGAGCAGTTTGCAATGTTGGGGTCCTCAGCCCCCAGGGAAAGAGCCAGAGACCCACTGCTGTTCTCCTTTGCAGCGGGTTTTACAGACCAGGTTGCCCCATCGCCATCTTGCCAGAAGTTGTGTTTAGTTTTCTTGGGTTTTTTTTGCTGTTTTTGTTTGTTTTGTTTTACTTTGTTGTTATTCCAGTTTGTTTTGGGGTGTGTGTGTTTGTGTTCAATTGCTTTTGCATTGGTTTCTGCTTTTCATCATCATATAGAGTGGTGGTGAGGAGTGGGTCTCAGGGAACACATACCACAAGAAGTGAACATTTTAATTTACAAGTAGTCTCTGAATCCTAGCACCCCATCCCCTACTTTATTTGAATTTCAAAAACCACAAGAGACAGCAAAGCTTCCCATCCACCGTCCTGTTTCAAAATAGAACAAATCCAGAGCCCGGAACAGGGAAGAACAGAGGACTAAGCAAACATCAGAAAGGAAAGCCTCTCTGATTGACATTGAATAACAGAACTAAAGAGAGAAACAAAAGATCTGTCACAAATGAGGGAAAACCAAAGGAAGGCCTCAGGCAATTTCAAGTGTACCAAAGACAAAACTCCTGAAAAATTAGACCATGGTTCCTAAACAATGGAAGTCACCAATGACTGGCCCCAGAATACAACAGGGATTAGAGAATGTATGGAAAGAGTGAATAAGACTCAAGAAAGACAAGATGAAAGAACTTGTAACAAAGATTTTGGTAATAAAAAGTTTCATCCAGGAAATAAATAACAAGATGACAACCATGGGAAGCAGAATTAATCTAGCTGAAGAAATTCAGAACTTGAAGACCAGAACATGGAATTATCCCCAAATGTAAAAAACATAGAAAGAAGACTCAGAAAGAAACAACAAAGCCTACAAGAGATGTGCAACTATATCAAGAGGCCGAACCTACGCCTGATTGGTATCCCAGAAGAAGAAAGGGAAATGGAGAATAACATGGAGCAAGTATTCCAGGAGGTAATCCAAGAAAACTTTCTCCCTCTCACCAGAGATGTGACCAGTCAAGCACAAGAGATACAGAGAACCCTCACAAGAGATCAAATGAGAAGACCAACCCCTAGACACATAGTAATTTGCCTACACAAAGTAGGCACAAAAGAAAAATTCTAAAGGCAGGAAGAGAGAAAGGTCAGTCTACCCACCAGGGAAAACCAATCCGAATAGCAGCAGATCAATTGGCAGAAACATTACAAGCAAGAAGGGACTGGAGCCCTATATTCAAAGTCCTCAAAGAAAAACAACTTCAACCAAGAATTTCCTATCAGCCAAGTTCAGTTTCATCAGTGATGGAGAATTACAATCCTTCCCAGATATCCAATCCCCAAAGAGATTATGCAGCTTCCAGACCAGTTCTATAGGTGACACTTAACAAGGTATTCAGCACAGAAGAAAATAAGAAAAGAATGACCACACGATTCCCAAGAGAACAGCAGAGGACAGAATCAACAGAGAACATAGTGCAACAAGAAACTTGAAAACACACACATACATTAACCCCAAAGCCAAAAGAAAACAAGCAAACAAAGAAAAAACTTTATAAGACTCCCATGACAGGGAGAAACAATCATATTTCAATAATCAGCCTGAATGTGAATGGACTAAATACACCACTGAAAAGACACAGAATGGCAAACTGGATGAGAAACCATGACCCAATTATTTGCTGCATCCAGGAGACTCATCTCACCACAAGGGACACACAAAGACTCAAAGTTAAAGGATGGAAAATGATTTTCCAAGTAAATGGATCACAAAAGAAGGCAGGAGTTGCCATCTTAATATCAAACAAAATAACCTTTAAGCTATCAAAATTTTTAAAAGATGCAAAAGGACACTACATAATGATAAAAGGTTCAATCCATCAACAAGAAATATCAACCCTAAACATATATGCACCCAACACAGAAGCGCCAGCATTTATAAAGCAACTACTAAATAAAATTTAAAAAAAGATAATGACTCTCACACTATTATAGCAGGAGACTTGAAAACCCCACTGAGAGCCCTAGATAGAGCATTAAGGCAAAAAATCAACAAGGAGATCCAGAACCTATACTTGACACTTGACAAAATGGACTTAATAGATACCTATAGATTATTTCACCCAACAACCACAGAATATACATTCTACTCATCACCACATGGAACATACTCTAAGATCAATAACATCCTTGGCCATAAATCAAGCATAAACAAATTCCATAAAGTTGAAATCTTGTCATGCACATTCACAGACCACAGTGGAAAAAAAGTAAATATCAACACCAACAACATTTCCCCAAAGTCCAAAAGGACATGGACACTAAACAGCATGATGCTGAACAACTACTGGGTCAACACTGAAATCAAAGCAGAAATTAAAAGATTCCTGGAAACAAATGAAAATGAAGAAACATCTTACCAAAACCTCTGTGATGCCATGAAAACAGTTCTAAGAGGGGAATTTATATCTCTATAAGCACATATCAAGAAAACGGAAATATCACAAGTGGAGAGCCTAACAAATCACCTAAGGGAGCTGGAAAGAGAATACCACCAAAACCCCAACTTTAACAGAAGAATCCAAATCACCAAAATAAGAGCCCAAATATGGGACATAGAAGACAAAAATATCATAGAAAACATCAACAAAACAAAAAGCTGATTCTTTGAAAGAATTAACAAGATTGATGGACCCCTAGCCAGAATGACCAAGAAAAAGAGAGAAAAAGTCCAAATAAATGCAATCAGAAATACAAAAGATCAAATCACAACTGACCCTGAAGAAATACAAAAGATTAACATAGATTACTATGTACACCTGTATGGAAACACACTCGATAACCTAAATTAAATGGCGGACTTTTTGACATCACACCACCTCCTCTGTTGAAACAAGAAGACATTGAGACACTAACTAGACAAATAATAACAACCCAGGAAATTGACTCTGTCATGCAAAAACTACCTACAAAAAAAGTTCTGGATCGGATGGATTTCCAGCAGAATTATACAAAACATACAAGGAGGAGCTAATACCAATCCTTTTGAAAGAATTCCAGGCAATTGAGTAAGACAGAATTCTCCCCAAATCATTTTATAACATCACACAGATACCCAAACTGGGTAAAGATCCCACAAAAAAAGAGAATTACAGGCCAATATCCCTTATGAACATAGATGCAAAAGTCCTTAACAAGATTCTAGCAAATCGGACCCTAAAACACATCTCAAAAATCATCCTCCATGACCAAGTAGGCTTCATCCCCATGATGCAGGGCTGGTTCAACATTTGCAAGACCATAATGTAATTAAACACATCAACAGATGTAAAAAACAAGAACCGCATGATTATATCACTAGATGCAGAAAAAGCTTTTGATAAAATCCAGCATCCCTTCTTGATAAAAACCCTCAAACACTTAGGTATAAAAGGAACATACCTCAAAATAGTAAGTGCCATCTATGATAAACCCACAGCTAACATATTGCTAAATGGACAGAAACTGGGGACATTTCCCCTAAAAACTGGAACAAGACAAGGCTGTCCACTCTCATCTCTCCTGTTCAACAATGTGTTGGAAGTCCTAACTCAGGCAATTAGATAAAAGAAGGAAATCAGGGGTATCCAAATTGGAAAAAGAGGAATTTAAGTTATCCCTCTTTGCTGATGATATCATCCTATACCTTGAAAATCCAAGAGAATCTGTCAACAACCTGCTTGCACTGATAAAGGACTTTGGCAAAGTCTCAGGGTACAAAATAAACGTGCAAAAGGTGGCTGCATTCCTCTACACCAACAGCAAGTAAGTAGAGACCCAAATTAAAAGAACAATCCCATTCACAATAGCCACACAAAAAAATGAAATACCTCAGCATCTTTCTAACCAGAGATGTAAAAGACCTTTACAATGAGAACTACAAAACACTGCTCAAAGAAATTCAAGAAGACACAAACAATTGGAAAATATTCCATGCTCATGGATAGGAAGAGTCAACGTTGTTAAAATATCTATCATACCAAAGGTAATTCAATGCAATACCCATTAAGTTACCAATATCATTCTTCTCAGACCTAGAAATAACAATACAGAAATTCATATGGAAACATAAATGACCACAAATAGTCAAAACAATTCTTAGCAAAAGAAACAAAGCAGGAAGTAGCACAATTCCAGAATTCAAACTTTACTATAAGTTTACAGTAATCAAAACAGTCTGGTATTGGTACAAGAACAGGCACATAGACCAATGGACCAAGATAGAGATTCCAGAAGCAAAGACTCAATATCTCAACCAGTTCTTTTTTGATAAAGCCTCCAAAAACAACCACTGGGGAGAGGAGAACCTATTCAGTAAATGATGCTGGTAATACTGGTTGATCACATGCAGAAGATTGAAACAGAACCCCTATCTATCACCATACACAAAAATTAACTCTAAATGGATCAAAGACCTAAACATAAAACCTCAAACTATAAGAATCTTAGAAAACGCAGGAGACACCCTTATGGAAATTGGAACTGGCAACGAATTCCCAGAACACCCATACCTTAAGAAATAAGATAGACAAGTGGGACCTCATCAAACTAACGAGCTTCTGCAAAGTAAAAGAAACAATCAAGAGAACAGGGAGACAGCCCACAGAATGGGAGAAAATATTTTCCAAATGTATATCTGACAAAGGCCTAATATAAGGATCTATGAGAAACACAAACATGCAGAAAGGAAAAAAACAAACAGCCCCATTAAAAAGTGAGCAAAAGACATGAATAGATACTTCTCAAACGAAGATATACGGACAGCAAATAGACACATGAAAAAGTGTTCAGTCTCACTCATCATCAGAGAAATGTAAATCAAAACCACATTGAGACACTACCTAACCCCAGTAAGAATGGCCATCAATAATAAAACAAACAATAACAGATGCTGGCGAAGATGTGGAGAAAAAGGAATGCTTCTACACTACTGGTGGAATGCAAACTAGTGCAACCTCTCTGGAAGACAGTGTGGCGATTTCTGAAAGTACTAGAAATTGACCTTCCATATGACCCAGCAATTCCCCTATTGGGAATATGGCCGAAGGAACTCAAATCATTCAACAAAAAAGATACCTGCACACGTATATTTGTTGCAGTTCCAATCACAATAGCAAAAACATGAAACCAATCATGTTGCCCATTGAAACTGGACTGGGTAAAAAAAATGTAGTACATATACATAATGGAATATTATGCAGCCATAAAGAAAGACAAACATATGGACTTCGCAGCAACTTGGATGGATTTGGAGTCGTTCATACTTAGCGATATATCACAGAAACAAAGAACAGAGTACCATATGTTCTCACTCATAAGCAGACCTCGAACAATGATAATACTATAAGAAAGGGATTGTCAGTAGTGGGAAACTGTTAGAGGAGAGGGGTGGAATTGGCAGTTGAGGGAAACTGCTAAGGAAGGGAGGAACATTCCTCATCAACAAGGACACCTGCATAATCAATGTTTGTATACCTAACTCTGAATTGTACCCCATATCTTTGTAATAAATAATAACAATAATGATGATGATGATGATGATGATATCACATTAATAATAACAAACAGGCCGGGCACTGTGTCTCATGCCTATAATCCCAATACTTGGAACGCAGAGGTGAGAGGATTGCCTGAGCCCAAGGGTTTGAGATCATCCTTGGCAACTTGGCAAGACCTCATCACCACAATACTTCAAAAAATTAGCTTGGCAGTGGCACATGCCTGTAGTTTCAATTATTTGATAGACTGAGGTGGAAGGATCACCTGAGCCAAGCAGGTTGAGTCTGCAGTGGCCATGAGTATTCCACTGCACTCCACCTGGGTGACAGAGTGAGACTTCGATAATAATGATAATAATAATAATAGTAAACAGTTATAGCCCCATATTTTTTTAATAGAATTTCTGTGGTCTAAAAATTCCTCTTCTTCCTCAAATTGTTCTGAGTGTGCTTCCATCTGGTGCCTCCCATCCTCCCTCCCCCCCCCCCCACACACTTTTTTAGCCCTTTGGGAGTACTTGGTGTTGAACCTGGCGCTATGAAGTCTTGTGAGGGAGGTGCCAGAGCACGATCGGCATCTGCTGTCCATGGTGCTGATTTCTGTGTCAAGGGCAATGTAATCTAATGACACAAAGCACTGCCTCACGCCACTGGGGAAAACATTGGCTCCAGACATCACAGCCAGAGACTCAGACACTGAATTTCTTCAGGTGCTGTTGTAAAGGGTCTTGAGTATTCCCATGGCACAGGGGCTAGAAGTGTTATTAATATGTTGGTGCCCTAAATACACCAAAGTTCCATATTCTCTGTTACTCACATTTTTCACTCCTCCAATTTTTTTTGCATTGACCTTTTTAATTTGACATGAATGCAATGATTTTTTTAGTGAAAATGTGGATTTTATTTCATTTTCATTTCAGTTTCCTATAAACAAATTTATGAGTATTGTGCTGAAAAGCAAATCTCAACAGCAGAGGACATGTTGTATTCAAATTTGGCCCTCACTTCTAATTAACAGGCTTACCTGTTAATTCTCTGGTCTCTTAGTATATGCTCATTCTTGAGAATTTTCTCATATCTTCTTCCACACAGACGCTGAGTGAACCTACCCTGATGGGTCTAATTCTAAGATGAGCAGGACTCAGGCCATACCTGGAAGTCCCCACTACACCATACTTTTTGAATAATCTAGTTTGAGGGAACGTTATGAGCTCTTGTTTTATTTGGACAAGTGAAGAATCCAGAACCCCTATTATAACTAAAGCATCTTATTTTGATGTGCTGGCTTATTTAGATTTACTGATCCTAATCTTGGAAAGAGTATAGTAGTTAAAGGATAGACTTCGGAACAAGATTGTCTGGGTTCATTCCAGTTCCACCAATTATTAGCTGTGAGTCCTTAGGAAAGTTACTTAATCACTCTCTCTGTGTTTCATTGTTTCTAGTTATAAGATGAGTATACTTGTAGTACATATACTCTAGCATTTAGCAGAGATTAGTTTTATTAATAAGCAGCATAGGTATATATGTCAATCAGGGCAGTGATAGGTATAGAGTAAACATTGTATATGGATTTGATAATATTATTAAACAATTGTTTAGTTGCTGTATCACCCATACAAAGAGCTTCTCATTTAGTGACACTAGATGAGTAAGAATTGATGCAGTCTGGGTGTATATCAAAGATTATATTTATTTAACACTTCTTCTCAATCTGAATTGAGGTAGAGGGTGTATAGAGAAGATGGTGCAAATATTTGCACTTATTTGTAATAAGACATTAAATTATAGCATGCTAAAATTGGAAGAGTATGTTACTTGGGAGTTCATTTACAAGCAAATGTGTTTTATTGGCATATAGACATTTTCCCCTGTGTAAATACAGCCATGCATTTTAACCAGTAGCTGGCTAGATATATGGTGTTAACACGTTAGATGTCTATATAGCCCATATACAGGGTCCTGTATGTCAATATATATAATTTAAATATGTTCTACCAACATAAATGTCAAAATTATTCCCATTTTAACCAAAAGAAGTACTACTAACAAAGATAGCACATTCACTACTAATTTGTGTATGTTTCTTATTCATTAGCTAAAAATACTGAGCACCTCTAACTACCAAATTAACAAAATAAAAAATAAAATTTTTTAAAAAACTTAGATTCACACACAAAACACACACACACACACACACACACACACACACACACACATTTATAGCAGCTTTATTCCTAATAGCCAAAAGCTGGAAACAACCCAAATGCCTTTTGACCAATAAAGAGGAAAACAAGCATACCTAGTATTTCCAAATCAAGAAAGTCAATAAAAAGGAATGATTAAATAGAAAATAATGAATCAGCAATGAAAATGAATAAACTCTTAATAAATGCAACAACTTGGATGAAACTCAAGGGAACTATGCTGAGTGAAAAACAGTCCATCTCAAATTGCATACTATATGGTTCCACTTATATAACATGTTTGAAACAACAATGTTTCAAACATAAATAGGAAATTGGTTGCTAGAGGCTGAGGGAAGTGGGTGTGATATTAAAGAGTGGCATGAAAAACTCTTGTGCTGGAACCTCTCTATGTCTTGGCAGTGGTGGTGTCACACAAATCCACACATATGAAAAAATGCATAGGACAAGATAATAAATGAGTTCATGTAAGGCTGATGGCATCTGAATTAAATTGATGGATGCTATCAATGGCAGTTTCCCAGTAGTAGTACTGCACTATATTTATGCATGATGTTACCATAGGAGAAACTAGGTAAAAGGTGTTCAGGATTACCAGGTACATGGGATCACTCTGTATTAGTTCTTACAACTGAGGATGAATCTACAGTTATTTCAGAATAAAAAGTTTATGAAAAAGCAGGCATATCTAAGAACTTTCATAAGGTATTTCATAAGATGGCAACTTAAAAGCAATAAATCTAAAAGTGATATTGTTTCATTACCTTTAGATTCACATTACCTGATATTTTTAAAGCAGCAATCCTTCATTCTGATTCAATAAATATTCACTAGCAGCCTGCTGAGCGCTAGGCACAATAGCAGGCATTTCAGCAAAGAAAAAAAATGATATGACCTTTAAGAATATTTTTTGTGTTAGGTACTATGGTCCCTATTTTACAAATGAAGAAACAGATTCAGTGACATTAAGGAACTTGCCCAAAACCACATACCCAATATATAGCAGGCCTGGTACTTGCTCTCAGCCCAGTGTTTTTTCTAGAACTATAAAAGAGTAGCCTCTTACAGAGGCTTACAGAAATGTCCTCATAGCATAAAATAGCAGCTATTTAGAGTAAATTTAGGAACTTAAATGGTGGATTTTGTGTTTACTTTTCCAACATAACAAGGGGGTTGCTCATTTCTTATAAATGACCAGTGAAAGAGAAGTCCTTGCTTCTGCAGAAGCCCTAAGAGAGAGGGGCTAGTGAAGGCCAATTCTGACTCTGGTGGACAGGATTTTGAGCTGGGCTAATGATGGTGGCCGTGAGTGCAGTGGCAACACTACAGAAAGATGGAGCCTTGGTCAGGAGATGAGGCTATTCTGTTTGTCACAGACTTTTTGGCTGAAAGATGCCCTAATCTGTAATCTAGCCTCATATCTGCTTCTCCAAGACAGGTCTATTGGCAGGAATCAATGCAAGCCTATCATACTTTGGGGGTTCACTAACATTTCATTCCTTGGGGAGAAGGCCTCAATTGTGAGGCCACCTGGGGCTACCTCAAGGGAATCTAGAGTGGAAGGTGGGTAGTTAGTGTTCATAATACTAAAAGTTTGGATTTCCAAACATCTTTAGTTCCCAGAAACAAGGACATCTCTTTCACTGGTCATTAACCCCTAAGACTCAGACAGAGAAGCAGTAGCATAACCATCATTAAAGGACTTGATCCAAGGTGAAGCTCTGGAGGCCAGTAAGCCATGAAAAATCATCAAAATGTGTTGACAACATTTTTTAAAGCTTAGATTTCTGTTTTTCCTTGAAAAAAGCTGCATATAGCAAAAAAGGCAAGAACTAAGTGGCAGTTGTCCCCTTCCAAAGAGTCAGGTATTCTTTAGTTCTCCACAATTCCAACAGGGCCCCTTTGACCCAACTGAGCCACTGCCTGGCCCCAGTGGGCTTTCCAGTTTGCAACCTTTGACTCACAGAGGCAAGTTTACTAATTCTTTATAAATGACACCTGCAGCAATAACCTGTGTCTTACAGTCTCTTTCCTGGGGTGTCAAGCTCACTGTACAATAATTTGCAGAATGTACTTCCTTAGCCTTTGTGAGAATTCAAAGTATACCCTAAAATTTCAGGAGATAAAAAGGTAGCATAATAGCAAAAGTCTCCAATATGGAAATTGGAGGAGTGGAGTTAGGAATTTAAGGAAAAAACAAATCACATATATTTACTGATCACTTACTATGGGTAAAAGTGGCTGTGGTAAACAACAACAACAACAAAAGAAGCATTGTAAAGCATGAGCACGTGCTAAGTACATTTCATGCATTTTGGGGGGTGTTTCTTGAGCTCTTCTAGTGTTTGTTTAGTTTTCCAGACCCCTCCTCCTCCTGATCCTGCAAACTCATTTCAGCAAACACTCTGATTCTTGTCCTCAGGAGTTTGGTAAATAGGGCATTATCTCATTCAATCTAACCATAATCTTATAAAGGCAGACATCATTCCTAAGAAGGAACAACTCAGGTTAGCTAATTTGCACAAGAGCTCTGTCTTATTGTGCTGCTGTAACAGAACACCCAAGACTGCATAATTTATAAAGGACAAACTTCTACTCATCAAAGTTCTGGATGCTGGAAGTTCAAGATCAAGGCATCAGGATTTGGTCTGATGAGGACCTTCTTGTCCTTTCCAGGCAGAAGGCAGGAGGGCAAGCAAGCCAAATGCTGTCTGGCTGTGCGATGCCTCCAGGGCCTTAATCCTATTAATGTGAGAGAAACCCTCATGGTTTAATCACCTATTAAAACTCCCTCTTCTTAATGCCATCACATTGGCAACACCTGAATTTTGTGCAGGCACCCTGCTAGTGAATTGGTATGAATCAAGAGTATACCTAGATCAGGAATTGACAAACTATTACCCATGGGCCAAATTCAGCTCACTGCCTGGGTTTTGTTTTTGCTTTTGATTGTGGCAAAATATACAGAACATAAAATTTACCATCTTAACTGTTTCAGTGTGTAGTTTAGTAGCATTAAGTAATTCACATTGTTGTGCCATCATCACCACCATTCACCTTCAGAATTTTTCAATCATTCCAAACTCCAACTCTGAACCTATTAAACAATACCACTCCATTCCCTCCTCCCTCCAGTTCCTGTCAACCACCTTCCTACTTTCTGTTTCTATGATTTTGACTGCTCTAGGTATCTCCTGTAAGTGGAATAATACAATATTCCACTTACAGGACTGGCTTATTTCACTTACCATAATGTCTCCAAGGTTAATCCACATTATAAGGCTAAATAATATTCCACTGTATGTAGTATCTGTCACTTGTTTGTATCTATTCATCTGTTGATCGACCCATGGATTGCTTCCACCTTTTACTTATTGTGAATAATGCTGTTATAAACATAGGCATACAAAAATCTGTTCAAGTCCCTGCTTTCAATTCCTTGGGGTATATTCATGGAAGTGGGATAGCTGGATCATATGGTAATTGTACTTTTAAGTTTTTGAGGAACTGTCATACTATTGTCTATAGTAGCTTCACCATTTTACATTTCCACGAGCAATGTACAAGGGTTCCAATTTCTCCATGTACTTGTTATTCTGTTTTTGTTTTGTTTTTAAAATAATAACCATCTTCCTCGTGTGAAGTGGTATCTCATTGTGGTTTTGACTTGTATTTCCCTGACTTTAGTGGTATCTTTCTTGTGCTTATTGATCATTGGTATATCTTCATTGGAGAAATACCTATATGTTTTGTAAATATTTTCTCCCGTGCCTTTTCACTCTGCTAATCTTTTAATGCACAAACAGATTTTTTTTAATATATCAATGTTTTTTATTTTGATATTGTGGGTTACAGTTAAGGGTTAGGTATACAAATATGCTTCGTTCAGGCACCCTTGTGGATAAGAGTTGTCTCTCCATCCCCAACAGATATTAACTACTGTTAATCCCATCTCCCTTCCCCTCCCACCCTCATAGTTTCCCAACACTGTCAGTCCTTTTCTTATAGTATTACGTTGGATGTTCAAGGTCCACTATATGAGTGAGAACATGTGATACTCAGATCTTTTTTATAGTTTGAGCTTTTATGTTTAGGTTTTTTAAATCCATTTTTAGTTAACTTTTGTATATAATTTAAGACAAAGATATCTCAGTACTCAGAGAACATTGATTTTTAAATTTAAAAATGTAAAGTCTTTAGAAATGTCCCTTTTTCAGCTACCACAGTCTGCTCTTCTGCCTGATTTCCTCTTCCTCCAAGAACGTTGTTTTATAGATCCTACATTTCCAACTTTTTCCTAATGTAGTCTCTCTAAACATCTGACAATTTCAATTTTGGGTTTTAGTTGTTTTTTTTAAAGGAATTTTTACTGCTAGTAGCCTCAGAGCTTTTATTTTATTTATTTTTATTTTTTGAGTTGGAGTCTCACTCTGTCACCTGGACTGGAGTGCAGTGGCCACTCCTGGCCACTGCAGCCTTGACCTGCTGGGCTCTGTCGATCCTTCTGCCTCAGCCTTCCAAGTAGCTGGAACTACTGGTGCGCGCTACCACGCCCAGCTAATTTTTGATGTATTGTAGAGATAAGGTCTCTCCAAGTTGCCCAGGCAGGTCTTGAACCCGCGGGCTCAGGCAATCCACTCACCTCGGCCTCCCAAAGCACTGGGATTACAGGCTGAGCCACTGAGTCCAGCCAGCCTCAGAGTTTACACCAAAACAATCAATCAACCCAGTAAAACTCTGCAAAGTTAATGTCTATAATTCTACCTTGTCTTTACTGAAGTAAAAATGGAGCTGGTTTTGTCCTATGTCTTCAATTTCTTCTTGAGGAATCTTCCCTGTCCACTCTTGTCAGGTTAAGATATTAAGTTAAGATACAATGTTAGCTGTGCCACATTCATTGGGGGGGGATCAGTTATCATTCACATACCACAAAATTCACCTATTTATTTATTTATTTATTTATTTATTTATTTATTTATTTATTTATTTGGAGTCTCACTCTGTCGCCCAGACTGGAGTGCAGTGGCCGCTCCCAGCCACCGCAGCCTCGACCTGCTGGGCTCCGGCGACCCTTCCACCTCAGCCTTCCAAGTAGCCAGAATTACAGGCGCTCACTACCATGCCCGGCTGATTTTTGATTTATTGTAGAGATGAGGTCTCGCCAAGTTGCCCAGGTGGGTCTCAAACCCGCGGGCTCAGGCAATCCACCTTTAGTGCTTCTGCTCTGTTTTGTTTCACCTCTTCCATATTGGCAAAATGTTTCTCTCTGAGGACGTTTTTCCATATGGGAAACAAAAAGTTGCTCAAGGTAAAATCAGGTGAAAAGGGAGGGTGGGACATGGGGGTCATGCTGTTTTTTGTCAAAAACTCTAAACACTCAGCGTAGTGTGGGAAAGTGCATTGTGATTTTATTATAGAGATGAGGTCTCGCCTGCCCAGGCGGGTCTCAAACGCGGGGGCTCAGGCAATCCACTCACCTCAGCCTCCCAAAGGTACGGGATTACAGGCTGAGCCACAGAGCCCGGCTTAAAATTCACCCATTTAAATGTACAATTCACTAACTTTTAATAGTTACAGTTGTGAATCAATTAATTTCAGCACAATTAATTTCAAACCATTTCTATCACCTCAAACAGAAACCCCAAACTCCATAGCTGTCACCTCTAATCCTCTCACACTCACCCCACAAGCCCTAGGCAGCCACTAATCTATTTCTATCCTTATAGACTTGCCTATTCTGGACATGTCATATAAATAGATCATACAATATGTAGTTCTTTTGCGACTGGCTTCTTTCATTTAGCATGATGTTTTCAAGGTTTATCCATATTGCAGCATGTATAAGAACTTTATTTTTCTTAATTGTTAAATAATGTTTCATTATGTGGCTATATCATATTTTGTTTATCCGTTCTTCAGTTGATAGACTTTTGGACCATCATAAGCAATGCTGCTCTAAACATTTGTGTTCAAGTTTTTATGCAGACATAGATTTTCGATTTTCTAGCATATATACCTAAAAGGGAAAATACTGGATCATATGGTAACTCTATGTTTTAACCATTTGAGGAACTACCAACCTATTTTCCAAAGTGGCTATACCATTTTGCATTTCCAAAGGGAAGAGGGTTCCAATTTCTCAAATTCTTTGAAAACACGTTATTATCTGTCTTTTTATTCTAGCCATTCTAGTGGGAGTAAAGAGGTAACTCATTATGAGCTGAGACGCATTCTTGATAGGAATGACGAAGCCTTGTGGGATGCTTAAGCCCTCTTCACACCTCACGCCCAGTGAGTTCAAGTCTCAGTTCCCAGGCTCTCTTCTGCTCTGCCATAACACTCTAGACCAACAGTCCTCAACTTTCTTGGCATCAAGGACCGGTTTTATGGAAGACCATTTTTCCACAGACTGGGGGGACGGGGGCGCGGGGGAGGGGTGGCAGGGGAATCATCAGGCATTAGATTCTCATAAGGAAAGCATGCCTAAGATCCCTCGCATGCGCAGTTCACAATACAGTTCGCACTCCTATCTAATGCTGCTGTTGTTCTGACAGCAGAGAGAACTCTGCTTGCCCCTGCTCTCCTCTTGCTGTGCAGACAGCTTCCTAAAAGGCCAGGGGCCAGTATCAGTCCGCGGTCTGGGGACCCATGCTCTAGACTACTGCATTCTAATCCCTCCTGCCCCTGTTCTGCATGAAGAGGGCACTTCTCTACGTGACTCCAGGGATCTGAGCGTCAGACCCTCCTGCTACAAGCTTGCAGATTTTGTCTCAGCTTCCAGGAGCTCATTGCAACCCCTGAAGTTCTATGCTGTCCCTGGAGCATTTGCTGATGTTCATTCCATTTCACTGAAGTGTATTTGTCAGACTGTAGTTAACATTAAGCAAATCTGAGTTATGTTACTTGCCCAATTTAGGTTTCCTTCTAGGCCTTTACTTACCAATAGCCACAGGGCACCAAAGGAAATTGCCAGGTCCCCATGGGTCCACCTACCCCAAAGGCCATTTTGTTACAATTTCATCTCTCCCTGTAACAAAAATAATGCTCCATATGGATGTTTTTACTAAGATTCTCTAACATGAGAGATACGTCTCACAGATTCACAAGGCAAGGACAACTATGTTTTCAGAATTGGACATAGGACCAAGTCCTTTCTGACTCAAAATAACCAGCTCTTTATTTGTCTCTGAATTCTCTCTAACAACCTGTACTGTTGCCTTATTTCCACAGGAACCTGTTTATGGGAGGGTGATTAACCTCAAATACTATGTATTTCCAAACAAAAATGCCTTTAACAGTAGTAATTTTTATTCAGGAAAGGAGAAGGATGGTCCCTTACAGGGATTCTTAGACCAATTTATTGGTATTTTAAGTCCTTTAGCGGATTGTCTGGGTCTAAAATTGCATCTTAGGTCACATTCCTTCAGTGTTTGCTGAAAGATTAAAGGGTTATCTCCAAATTCAATGTTTCCCTTACAATTTAGTGGCAGGTACTGTTTAACAATCAAACTTTTCCCAGAGTTTCTTCCCAATGAAAAAGAAAAATGAACCCACTATCTGAATTTTTTTTAAATGTTGGGAAATGCAAATAGAAACAACAGTCAGATATTACTACATACCTATTACGATGGCCAAAATTCAAATATGGACAATACCAAATACTGACAAGGATATAGAGGTACAGGAACTTTCACTCACTGCTGGTGGGAATGCAAAACTCTACAGCCACTTTGAAAGACAGTTTGGTGGGTTTTTTAAAAACAAATCTAAATAGACTCGCATCATATGATCCAGTAATCACATTTCTTGGTATTTACTCAAAGGAATTGAAAAATTATGCCCACACCAAAACCTGCACATGCATGTTTACAACCGTTCTATTTATTATTACCAAAACAAAGAAGCAACCAAGGTGTCCTTCAGTGGGTGAGTTTATAAATAAACAGTAGTATGTCCAGACAATGGAATATTATTCTAAAAAGAAATGAGATATCAAGTCATTAAAAATCATTAAAAGACATGAAGGAAACTTAAGTGCATATTACTAAGTAAAAGAAACCAATCTGAAAAGGCTACATACTGTATAGTTCCAACTATATGATATTCTGGAAAAGGGAAAACTATGAGGACAGTAAAAAGATCAGTGGTTGACAGGGGTTAGCAGGGAGGAAGGGATGAATAGGCAGAGCACAGAAAATTTTGAGGGCAGCGAAACTATTATGTATGATACTATAATGGCAGGTACATGCCAATATGAATTTGTCCAAAACATAGAGTGTTAACACCAAGAATGAACCCACATGTGAACTATGGCCTTTGGGTGAGGGGATGCATCATGCAAGTTCTTCAATTGCAAGAAATGACAATTAAGTTTGCAAACTTGTCACCATGTGCTAATATTGACAGCACTGTACAAAAACTCAGTAAGGTTTCATAACCTTGGAATATCTGTGTCTCACAGCTGTGTTTGTGTTCACATGTGACAGTATCTTGCTGAGTGGCATTCATTACTGTTGTTATATTTTTTTGTGTGCCATCGTGTGAATGTCAGAGTTTGTATCAGAGCAATGAATCCACAAAATTTCTTGTTAAATTAGTCAAGAGTGGAAGTGAAATCAGGTATATGCTAATCCAAGTTTGTGGGAAGAATGCCATGAAGAAAATGGCAGTGTACAAATGGATTAAATGTTTTTCTGAGGGGAGAGAAAGTGTCACTGATGAAGAGCAGTCAGGATGCCCAGTAACAGGCAGAACTGGTGAAAACATTGCAAAAATTTGTCAGATTATGTGTGAAAATTGTTGGCCGACTATGAGAAGCACAGCAGACTAAACAAACATTGATAGAGAAACAGAAAAATCTTAACTGAAAATCTTGGCATGAGAAAGGTGTGTACAAAAATGGTCCTGAAGGAACTCTTGTATCACAACAATGCACCAACTCACACAGCACTGTCTGTGAGGGACTTTTCAGCCAGTTCACAAATAACTGCATTGGAATACTCTCTCTACTCACCTGATGTGGCCTCCAGTGACTTTTTTCTTTACCTGAAGATAAAGGAAATATTGAAAGAAAGACATTTGGATGACATTCAGGACATCAAGGGTAATACAACGACAACTGTGATGGCCATTCCAGAAAAAGAGTTCCAAAATTGCTTTGACAGGCAGATGAGGTGCTAGCATCAGTGCATGGCTTCCCTAGGGGAGTACTTCAAAGATAACCATAGTGATATTCAGCCATGAGGTATGTAGCACTTTTTCGAGGGTGAGTTCACGAACTTAATTGTCACCCCTCATACGACATATGTACCACACTGGTAGTGGTTATTGATACAGAGAAGAATATGCATTGTAGGGTGGAGCGTATATGGGAAGTCTCTGCCTCTTCTACTCAATTTTGTCATGAACCTAAAACTGCTCTAAAACATAGTCTAATTTTTAGAAAGGTTGTTACTCCCTTTATAGTTATTGGTAGCAATGCCTCTGATGTTTTTTTCTATTATGCTAAGTCAGAATATAACTTATATAAATAGCTCCTGTTATATACCAAGTGACCTCAGAAAATGTACAGAACTTTCCAGATGCAGCCGCAACACCGCACAGTAGAGTAGTATTGTCAAGAGTACCACCTTGCCCATCTCAGTAATGGCACCTCAGCCCACCAGACACTCAAATCAGAAAATAGGGAGTCATCTTTTATACCTCTTCATCCTTTATCCCACATTTGATTTACTAATGAGTTTCATTTATTCTGCCTCCATAATACAGCCTTGGTTTTTCTTCATCTGTTCATTTACACTGTCATCCCTCTAAAAAAATTCACCATCATCATGTGTCAACTGGACAATGTATTAAGTGCTGTTCTCTTCCTTGCTCTCACTGCTTCCAATTGACTCCATTTGAATCCACTATCCATACAACAGCGTTAAAGCTCATGTAACTCCTCAATTAAAACTCAATGGCTTCCTATGTCCTTACATTAAAAGTCTAGTCTCAAGAACATGTCTAAGGTTTCAGAAGCCCTGCACTCAACTAACTTCTCAAGCCTCATTCAACCTATGACCACACTCCTCTATTTATGAAGCTATGACCATATCAGCCTTCTCTAGGTTTCTCAAATTTGCCACATCCTTTCACTAGGGTTTATAAAAGTGTTGTTTCCTGGACCTGGCATGGTCTTCCCCTTTTCCTCTCTTGAAATTGGCCAACTCAATAGAGAGACTTTTCTAAACAGCTAATCTAAAATTAGTTCACCATTTGCCCACGGGTTCTCTCTCAAAACATCCTGTTATTTTCCTTCAAAGACCTTTCACAATCTGAAATTTCATTTTTATTTGTATTTGTTTACTTTCCCTCTATTATATAAGTTCTAAATAAGCAAAGACTAGTTCTGATTTGATCACTTTATAACAGTATCTAGCACTGTATAGGACCTCATTTTTTTTAAATTGTTGAATGAATAAAAGGACAAATGAAAAAAATCAACACTGCAAGATACAGTAGTTCCCTTTATCTGAGGTTCTGTTTTCAGCAGTCTCAGTTACTTGTGGTCAACCATGATCCAAAATTATTAAATGGAAAATTCTAGAAATAATGTATGAGTTTTAAATTGTATGCTGTTCTGAGTAATGTGATGAAAGCTCATGTTATCCAGCTCCATCTCTCCTGGGATGTGAATCTTCTCTCCTTGCCCAGTGTATCCATGATGTCTAAGCTATCAGCCCATTAGTCTCTTAGCCTGCTAGGTTATCAGATCAACTGTTATGGTGTCACAGTGATTGTGCTCAAGTGGCCCTTATTTGACTTCATATGACATCAAAGTGCAAGAGTAGTGATGTTGGCAATTATTGTATGCCAAAGAGAAGCAGTAAAGTACTTCCTTTAGGTGAAAAGGTGACAGTTCTCAACTTAATAAAGAAAGTGGAAAAAAAATGTATGCTGAGGTTGCTAAGATCTACAGTAAGAATGAGTGTTCTATCTGTGAAATTGTGAAGAGGAAAAGTAAATTTGTGCTAGTTTTGCCTTCACACCTCAAACTGCAAAAGTTACAGCCACGGTGCACGATAAGCAGTTGGTTAAGATGGAAAAGGTATTAAATTTGTGGGTGGAAAACATGAGCAGAAATGTGTTCTGCTTGACCGCACTCAAGTTCACTGCTATTCACAGTGTCTAGCACCCACTGAGCATCATGGAATATATCTCCTGAGGATAAAAAGGGACTACTATATGCAACATTTGTTCAAAATAGGAACCAATCATGTTCTAAGCCAAAAATAGAATCATAATTCCTATTTTCCTCTAGCACTGTAGCCATTGTATCATACTTTTCTTCAAGGAGTATAAAGGATTGCTTTTCTGGTAATAAAGGGAAACTACAGTTCCACTATAGGACCTTCGGAATTCAAAACCCTAATTCCAAAGCAACTACCTTCCATGACTAATGTGAATCATATACCATCGCTACCATAGATCAACTATTTTGAATATGAATATTAATTCTTAATAAATAATTATTCATGGCTATATTCAAAACTGGAAAAGATTCAGAGAATAGCTGCTGCTTCAATGTATTTTTCACTGAAGCATAACATCAATGTGATGCTTTATTGTACTGTTCAATTCAAAATAATAAACATTCTAATTAGTTAATATGAACAACTTTTACCATAATATCATAAAATTTTCTTTTGATGATTTTGTAAACTATTTCATTTGTACCTAGTAGCCTTCAAGTTATATTTCTGTTTAAATTTGAGCAATTCTGAAAAAGAATAAAGTCTATAAACTCTATTGAGAATGTCAAAGATTGCATGCTAAATTGGTTTGATTTGAAGTTTTTCTAGTTTATATCACTTATTAGTCACAGACTGTGCAACTTGGAAAAACTAAAAATCATAATGTCTGTGATAAGTCATAAAAATGTCTAATAAGCATTTGAATTCTACAGGCTTCTTTGAATTCCACTTTTATAATATTTATTTTAAAACTTTCTCACAATTGACTACTATATTCAGTCTATGAAGAGCATTCCCACTTAATTCTGGCCATTCTTGTAGTCTCTAGACGTAAATCTATCATTGTTATAATCATCATGGTTTTACAGTGACACATACATATCTCATGTCATAGAGTTATAGTTACATATATGTTCTCATATTCTTCTCTATTTTATGGATTTTTTCCATCTTTTTCATAGATCATAACTCTCTTGTGATAGAAATCACATTTAAAGCTAGTTCCTTTGAAACTTTCCACAAAGCCTGGTAAAAGCACTCTGCCCATTGTAGTTTCCTAATAAACATTGGTTCATTGCCTGAAGGAAGCAATTGACAACTCAGTCATAAAGAATACACAGTGGTAAATTTATCAATTCAACTTTTTATGTTCCTTTGAGAGGTGATGTACCAAAATATGTTTTAATCTTAGGTGAGATCAACTCTTAAAACTGGACAAGAAAAGGAACAAAATGCCATTTACATTTGTCGTTGCCTAATTTTGTGATAGCTGACTTTACAGTATGTGAAAGTTAAACTTGTATGAAAGAAATTGGAGAGGAATGTGTTCTGTTGGTATATATTTCTTTAATTTGCTTCTTTTCTTGCTGCTCAAATTTGGGACATGTGATGTCAACTTGGGAGGCATATATTAACAATCATATTTCATAAGAGCATCTCCTGAGATAACACACAAAAAAACAACACAATATGATGCATTTTTTGGAGGGAGAATGGCCTTTGAATCAAGATATTTCTGGGTTCAGATACTGGCTCTGCCACTTATTCATTAGGAGACCTTGTATGCATCCCTCATCCTCTTGGAGTCTCAACTACTGCAACTGTAAAATGGAATTTTTAAATCTACCACAGTGTAGTTATGATGATTAAATGCGTAAGAACCTGCAAAATGTTGAGTACAGTGAGTGTGAACAAATGCCTAGCTAATATCTTCATTGAATTTTCTTTCATGGTAGCTTCCCTTTTGTAACAGCTATTGATTACTAGAATGAGAGAAGGTGAAAGGAAGAAATTACGCACATCTCTCAGGTGATCAGGGATTACAGCTGCTGCAATAGGTAACAATACCCGCCCCCAATTTGTTCCTCTCTCCTATTCCACCTTCTCACTATCAGCAAGGCTTATTACCAACAGCTGTCTCAAAAAATCAAATTTCCTAGAAGCCCAGCACATTTATTGTGTAGTTTTTCTCTTTTTTACATAATGATTTCACTCTAAAACAAAAGATAAGACTATGGCAACATCTGGGCATTGCTCACAAAATCTTCAATTATTAAGAGGCTTGTCAGTCTCAAGTCTGATGAACCTTTCCTCCTCTCCCCACCCCTCCAACCCATACACCAGTCTCTCCTCACTATGATCCAGCCCCCATACTTGTCACCAAAAGTCTAATCTTATAATTAAGCTTTGGGCCTTTCTTTCCATGCTCAAGAACATTCTAGAACTCTCCCTTTCCTAAAGTTAAACTTTCTATCATGGCTTTCATGGCCTTCTATAATCTGAAATCCTACTATCCTTCTACTCTGTTCTCTCACTTCACCCTGGCACAAGGTCAAAGAGCATTACTGATCACTCTTGAACAGGCCCTAAACCACATTCCCTAATTATTGTTGTTTTCTCCACTTAATATGCCAAATTTCCATTTTTAACTACCAAAGCCCTATTCTTCCTTTAAAATCCAATAATATATCTTAATTCCTTTGACTTAATCTACCTAAAACTCTTATCCCTTCTACATCACCTGAGCACTTACTATTTAAATTCCAAATGTGAGTTATTGAAGTCCCCTAAGACCAGGTCAACCATGTTTAATTTCAGGTAGAATTGATCACTGCACTAAATGATCTGTTGCATATTTTCCTTCTGGTCTTTCTCTATCACACTATGCTGTCTCATTTGTTCACATCTCTTCCATTAGACTCCATGTCCTTCAAGGGTAGGTTCTGTATGCCCAGGACACAACATCGATTTTTCTAGTTAGTGTCCCTAAATGTATTTGCTGAATGAATGAGCCCTTTCATGAAGACTGCACTGTTCTTTCCCAAATCTCATCATATATATATACCTTTTCTCTCTGTGGCATAACAGCTCTCTGCTCCTCTAAGATTGGACAAACTAACTACATTATTCCTTGATGTGTGGATATGTGAGTTCCTGTCTTTTCCTTCTTACTTGATAGTGAACTCACTTAGAGAAAGAATGGGATTTTTTCCCCAAGGAGGGACTCATACCTATCACAGTTTTTCAGATAGAAGGTGTTTAGAAAGTATTAACAGTGCATCAGAAAGGTCATCAGAATAGTATGAGTCATGCTTGCTCTTTGAGAAGATGATAAAATAGTTCAGAAAATTTAGCATAGTTTAAATCAAATTTTTAAATTCCTAAAATAGCAGGATAAGTCCTCCAAACCAGCTGGTAGAACAATGCACTGTTGGTATAAAGCAATAGATAGCAGCAATGACTAGGATAAACTTGATAGCATATTTGACCACTGTCAAGCATTATTACCAAATCTTCCTATTTTCCAAAGAAGCCTAAAATAAGTATTCTACATATTTCCCAATTTTTAAAATGTTGGTAATCAACTCATCTAAAAAGAAACAAAAACACTGTGCAACCAAAGTATAATATATCTGTGGGTCAGGTGAGACTTGTAAACTGTCAGGTTTTTTTAAAGTATCTTCTCTGAGTTGATTACAATACCTCCTAGTTACTTAGTACAAGGGCTTACTGTGAGCAAGACCCTTTGCTGAGAACTTTACATTAATTTCACAATTAAATTTTCTCTTTTTTTTGAGTTGGAATCTCACTCTGTCACCCAGACTGGAGTGCAGTGGCCACTCCCAGCCACTGCAGCCTCGACCTACTGGGCTCCGGCGATTGTCCTGCCTCAGCCTTCCAAGTAGCTGGAACTATAGGCACGCGCTACCACACTCGGCTAATTTTTGATTTATTGTAGAGATGAGGTCTCGCCAAGTTGCCCAGGCGGGTCTCAAACCCGCGGGCTCAGGCAATCTACTCACCTCGGCCTCCCAAAGTGCTGGGATTACAGGCTGAGCCACAGAGCCCAGCCACAATTAAATTTTCATTCCTATGATCTGGGTATCATTGATTTGGATAACATTAAGATACCTACTTTACGGATGACGAAACTGAGACAGTAAGGAAGTTAAGTTATATACATCAGATGACATTATCAAACATGCCACACTCACTTAAGCAAACTCAGAGTTTTGACTGATTACAATGTAAAAATTACTTTGTCATGCACAATTCTAAGCATGCTATAATTTCACTTCTTTCCCTCCAACTGATCTCTGAAATACCTAATCAAAACAAAAACCAAGGGTGAGAACTGCTTCTCTATAAAATAAAATTGAGTGAAATTACTAAAGTTTGCTATACACCTATAAAAATCCTTCCTTAAGGTTACAATTATTAGTCTTTCAAAAGACAGCCACCATAAATATTACATAGAAAAAAATCTTAAACATCTTAATCCATATATGAGACTAAAGCTAGGAAGAATATAAACAAGCCAGGAGAAGGCAAGAACAATGGCACATATATGAAGAAAAGATTAAAATACATGCTGCCTTCAGCAAACTGTTTTGAGTATAAACTATATTCAAAGTTATGTGCAAGAAGTTATTTTAATAGTCTAGAAAAGAGATGATGATGTCATATTTGGGAGACTTTACAGCTAGAATTAATGGGAACTTGTAACTAATTTGAAATGGGATGTACTCAAGAGGGAGTAATCAGAGATGACTCAAAGAGCAAGGGGAGGATAGTGGTATCATTAACCAAGACAAAGGAACATAAAAGAAAGAGGAAAACTTGGTGTGGAGTGTATAATGAAGTATATTGACAATAGAAGAGGGCTCTGAGGGCACAGCAAAGTGGATAGACGGCACTCAGTCAGACAAGAGCCTGGCAGGTGAGGGTGGGCTGGATGAAGAGATTACAATTGAGAGCTTGAGAGAGGACAGCAGGCCAGACATCCTTGCTCCTAGGTCATGATCATGAGTTACAAGAAAAGTCAGAAAATTACTAAATATAGCCATGTGTGGTGGCTAATGCCTATAATCCCTGAACTTTGGGAGGCCAAGGCGGGAAGATTGCTTGAGCCCAGGAGTTCGAGATCAACCTGGGCAATGTAGTAAGACTTCATATATATAAAAACAGAAAAATCAAAAAATTAGCTGGGCATGGTGGCCATGCATCTGTGGTCCCAGCTACTCAGGAAGCTGATGCAGAAGAGCCCAAGAGATGGAATCTGTGGTGATCCATGACTGTGCCACTGCACTACAGCCTAGGCAACAGAGTGAGACCCTGACTCAAAAAAAAGAAATGAAATGAAATGAAAAAGGAAATTACCAAATGACCTGAAGGGATATGGGAATGATGAAGTAGGGGAGTCCAGTTCCAACATTCCACATGGTTGTGGACTAAGTGATCACAGTTCAGTGGTTTCACCTCCATGGAATCATTGCTTGTAGTTTAAAGTGTAATCAAGGCCACTGGGTTTTCAAATGGTGATGTGCAAAGCACTGAGGATTTTATGGAGTGCTTCAGGGTCCAAAGAACACTATACACCATATAAAAATTTCACCTTAAGGTTACAACTATTAGTCTTTCAAAGGAGAGTTCACCATAAATATTTCATAGAAAAAAATCTTAAATATCATGATCCATATATGAGATTAAAGCCAGGAAGAATATAAACAAGCAAGGAAAAGGCAAGAAAGACAGTATATGTCAGGAAAAGATTAAAACTAATACATTTCAAATCTGGAGATTGTCCACTCCCTTCACTTCCAATAAAGGACCAGGGAAGGATGGATAGATCACTGAAAGGTCAAAGAGGAAGGTCCTTTAGAAGGACCACAAGTAAAAGTTGTGGAAACCCTTGAACAAAAGAGTTCCATATAAGGGATTCATGGAGATAAAAGGACAAACCAAGGTGAAATCTATTAAGAAAAGCCAAAGCAAAGCAACATCAAATCTAGCATGAAAAAGCATCAAGCCAAGTAAATGGAAGTAGGGTTGAGAGTGATAAGAAAGGAAATTAATTCAAGACAAATTTAGGTCTGCACATATATGGGGATGGTGAGCTCTCATAAACGGCTGGAGCAGGCAAGTAGATGCCCTAATTCTACCTCAAAGAGCATTCATTCTTTAAGCTTCTGCAATAATGGCTTTTTAAAACTATGTCTCAATTTAGATGATAATTCATGAGAAATTTTTAATGAGCAAGAATAAGATAAATGCATTTTATAAGATTTGATTAACAGTGTAATAATTTCCCTGTTCTCATTGTATGGGGAGTTGTGTTTCCCGTTTGTCTTTTCTTAGCCCCATCCTATAGGTATGGGAAGATTTGCAAAGTAAATAAAAATGGATGCAAGAAACAGTTCAAGGGAAAAAAATGGATGCCTGGCCACCAAGAGTCAAAACTGAATTTATTCTCAGAATAAAAATGTAAAAATCAGAATCAAAGTACTGCATATGCTACAAAGATAGTCCCCTATGAATGCAGTTGTAAGACAGCAGGACACTAATAAAGACTCAATGAGCAAACAGTTTCAATCACAGGCAGTAACCATGGAAGAAGAGTTTTCTGGAGAGCTAAAGAGATAGGATTTGGTACAGCAAAGAGACCAACACTCATTCAATTCCAGATTTGTAGTAGAGGTTCATTAAGCCTCTTGGTAAGAACCAATGTAGAGATGTCAAAACCAGCTTTGCCCTGACATTTCAAGAAATTCTTACTCTACCTTTTCATGTCTCCTTTATTCATTTGCCTGATAATAAAAATATTGTATTTTAATACTATTATTAATAATGTATAGAAATGCTTATTGCTAGCTATGTTAAGCTTTTAAAATATATCACTTAATTTAGTCTTCATAAGTAACTAATGTTATTATGAATGATGGTACCAATGAGTGTCTTTAACATAAACATAACACACACCAACAATCACTATTAGCCATTTCCACTCTTTGATATGAACAATTGACTTTTCTGAAAAACACTAAGCAAACTTGGTGTAAAGCTCCCCTTCCAAGCAGATTACAAGCACAAGTCTTTTTAAAGAGAAATTCTGGAACTACAATTTATTATTATCCCTGAAGATGAGGAAATAAAGCTCACAGAAGCTTAATGACATGCCCAAGGTCATACAATCAGGATTCAAATCCAGGAACTCTGACCACAAAGAAACAATAGACATCAATAGTCCCAGAGACCCAGAAGCACTTTTGTTTGTCATCCCGAGATGGTCGTGAGCTGTTGACTCATTACTGTGGCTCAGCTTCCCTTTGTCTCAGTCCCTCTTCACTTTTGTTCACTTCTACTGCTGCTGCCTAATTGTCCTCTTGCATTGTGCCTCACCTTATCAACTTCAAAACAGAAAGGATTCAATTTGGTTGGCAGGTCAATATCCAAACTGGAATCCCCCTAATGACATGTCATGAAACATTTGAGGAAAGTCTCCTACACAAAAGACCAAGATTTAAAAATAGATCTACTATATAATCCATCAATCCCACTACTCGGTTCATCTCCAAAGGAAATAATGTCAAAGAGACATCTGCACTCCCATGTTCACTGAAGCATTATTCATAATAGCCAAGATACAGAGTCAACCTAAGTGTCTATCAATGAATAAATAAAGAAAATGTACTATACAATCATTCCTCAGTATCTGCAGCAAATTTGTTCCAGAACCCCTCAAGGATACCAAAATCTTTAATGCCTAATTCTCTTACATAAAGTGGTATCATATTTGCATATAATCTTCATATATCCCTCTATATACTATTTCTAAACTACTAAATCTAGATTATTTATAATACCTAATATAGTATAAATGCTATATAAATAGTTTTTATACTATATTGTTTCTTATTTGTGTTATTTTTATTGTAGTATTTTTTTAAAAATATTTTTGATCTGAGGTTGGTTGAACCCATAGATACAAAGGGCCACTATGTATAGACATTGGAATACTACTTGGCCTTAACAGGGAGGAAATTTTGTTGTTTGCAACAACATGGATAAACCTGGAGAACATTATGGTAAGTTATGCCAGGCATAGAAAGACAAATACTGCATGATCTCAGTTAAATGTTAAATCTAAAAAAGTCAAACTCATGGAAGCAGAGAAGTGGTTACCAGAGACAGGGAGGAGAAAAATGGGGAGATGTTGCTCAAAGGATACAAAATTTCAGTTAGGAGAAATAAAGTCAAGAGATCTACTGTACAGCATGGTGACCATAGTTAATACCAATGTATTGCATTCTTAAAAATTGCTTAAAAAGTAGCTTTTAAGTACTCTTGCCTTGCCACAAATAACTGATAAATATGTGAGGTAATACATACATTGATTAGTTTGTTTCAGTCATTTCACAATGTATACATATTACAAAACATCATATTGTACACCATAAATACAATTTTTATTGTCAATTTTTAAAAATTTTAGAAGAAAGACAAAACAAACAGAGGAAAGCAAATTGGAGAGACTGAGCAGGTGGAAGTAAGCATCAAAATTATATTAATATAGTTACAGACAAAAAAGAAAAAATACATCTATGAAACAAAAATAGAATGGTATAAAAAGAAATATTCAGAAATTAAAAACAGCTCTTGAAAATAAAATTAAACAATGGTTGTAGAGTCATGTTGAATAAACTCAGAGTAAAAATAAAATGGAATATTAAGAAATATTTAATTAATCCAAAGAAAGGCAGAAAAATAGGGAAATAAATAATTATTAGATGGGACAAATAGAAAAACAATAGCATAACAGTAGATTTAACCCTAACAGAATAATTACATTAAATAAAATGATTTAAATACTCCAATTAAAAGAATTGCCAGCCTGTATGAAAAAAGATAAAACTATATGCCATGTACAAGAAGCCACTGTAAGTGTAAAAATAAAAATGAAAAAATAAAAAAGATGTACAATAAAACTCTGCACAGGAGCATGAGGAAGCATTTTGGTATAATTGAAATGTTCATAAATTGAGTATGCACAGCCAAAACACAGCAAATTGTACACTTAAGTGCCTGTGTTCTGCTGTGTGTAAATTATACCTTCATAAAGTTGATGTTTAACAATTTTAAAGACAAATGTAGAAGTTAAAACAACAGTAAGACTGGGATAAATAATAAGAAAATTCTTCATAAAATAAAAAATGAACAGCAGAAGTATATAGTAGAACAGAAACAGGAAACTCAGAGGATTAATTCAAAAGCTTCTACTGCAAAGAGCAGGTAGAAGGAGAAAGTAAAAATTAAGTTCAAAAGGAATGGAAGGAAACAGTTTTCCAGAGTGAATGTCTAGAACCATGGGTGAAAATAGGCCCACATTACTGGATATTACTGAAAAATTTCAGGACACTAGGAAAGACAACATTTTTTTTTTAAATTTTCCAGAAAGAATAATTTTTACACACAAACAATCTAAAATAATAATGGCATTTTGGCTTCCCATTAACAACAGTAGAAGCTATGAAGTAACAGAGCAATGCCTTTACACATGAGGGAAAATGATTTGCCATTCAGAATTTTGTATCCAGCAAAACTATCAACTAAATGTGAAGGTAAATGTGAATACACATTAAAATATACAACTCTCAAAAAACTTACCTCCCTCCTTTCATCCTCTGGAAGCTGAAGGATGTGGTCCACTAAAATGGGAAGTAAATGAAGGGAAAGACTCAGAACTGAAGATATAAAGCCTCTGACACAAGAAAGAGAGAGATGAAGGAACTCCTATGATGAGATCTGGAAAGGATAGTGTGCAGCAGGTCTTAAAAGCTACGATCCAAATGTGAGTGGATTAGAAGTCCTGAGAAATTTTTATCTCCAGAAGATAAAACTGATAGTATATCTGTTGTGTTAGTAAGAAATTTAGACAACTGGGGTGGGGGGAGCACTATGGGGTTGAATTTGTGGTAAATACATTTAAAAATTAACAAGGAAGATAATTGTTAATCTCAGGAAAAACAAAGTATTGTGCAAATAAAGAAAAGTAATCATAGTATATTACATTACTCAAGTGTAACCAACATTTGTATAATGATACATATTTAAATGCTAAAAATGGAGTCAGCCAAAATTGTTAAATTCTATAAAACTATTTTGAAGGAATAGGAGAATGGATGAATAGAAAGTATGTGTGTGTGCTTCAGATAGGCAGAGCGGGGAGTGAAAGAGAGCTCTACCTTCATCTTCCACAGTGGGAAAGAAGTAGATAAGGGCTAAAACTGAAAAATCAAGAAACAGAAATAGCAATACATTCAAGTTATTTAGAGATGTCCAGATATAGAACAACAACAACAACAAAATATCTAAAATTAAGTAAAGGTGTTTGCCTCTGGGTAGTGAGCAATGTAGGAGATGTTAGCAACTGGTGCTTTTCACAATGAGTCTCATAGAATCATTTAACTCTCTAAACAATGTGAGTGTGGTACTTTGATATAAAGAATTTTTTATTTAAAAATATGAAGAAAAACCTAAAAGTTATTTTTTAATAAAGCTAAGGCAAACTGAGAGTGCAGCAGTTGGGCAGAGTTATAGAAGTGGATACCACATGGCTTCTCTCTGAACACCTCCCCTCACTCCTTTCATTGAGTAGAGATAGAAAAAATGTGCCTAGCAGAAGTCACTGTAGGTACCCTCATGGCTAGCTACATTACTTATGAGATTGACAAAGAACTTCCTCTGAAGAGCTCAGCTGCTGAACTGAGAGCATTAAGCATGGAACATTTTAACATTATGAAATTAAAAATAAGGCAAGTGTATGGAAAGAAAAATAAGAATGAGAGATAACAAAGAGCAAATGAAATCAAATCTTCATTAGAAGATAATTACAACCAAGTCCCTGAATAATTCTATAATTTCCCCAGCATGCTAATGATAGAAATTGGTAATGTTCGTTTTTTTCATGAATCATTCCTACCATATGTCACTGTTTATCACTTCTGCCTTTTGTTTTTCTGAAAATACTCACTTTGGCCATCTGAAATTACCAAAAACCATCCTATATCACTTCATTCTTCTAAGATTACTCAAGTCTAGTTAGGGATTACCTGTGACTTGATCTCTTTTATTTGTGCTTTGTTCTCCCTTTGGAAGTCAATTTTTACTTAAAATAATGTGGCTCAGTCCTGAATTCCTGGAACTTTTCTTTCTGATTCGGTCTCAGAATTGTGGAAAACTGAAAAACTGTTTATAATATTAACTCCTGGGGCTTAGAATTTGGCTATTATTTAACAGAAGTGGCTAAAAATACTAGCACAAGGAAAGTTTTTCCCAATTTCATTATGAGCTGCTTTTGATGATCTGCCTCAGGATTTCCTTTTCTGCAGACTTAAAAAAAATGTTAAAAACAGGGTGAGGAGAAGGATGGCAATAATAATAATAATTTTTATATTGACTTTAAACTTTAAAATATGAGTACACACAACAGTTGGTGGAATGTAAGCAAGTTCAGCCCCTGTAGAAAATAAGCATTTTGAAAATTAATTTCTCAAGAATTAAAATGTGAAGTAATTGTCCAGACATTGACTTTTTTCCTCTATATCTTGCTTCTTTCTGCCCCTCTCCCATGGAGCAGCCCTTGGCCAAGACTGGTCTCTGCAGGATATGCATATTCCCAGTAACAAGTCACGGGGTTCAGGTAATTGAGCAGGATTGAAAGAACTGTGGTCATCACACATAACCAACGTAATTGTAAATACCAGATAGGATGTTGATTGACTTACTTGCCTGTAGAAAACTTTGCTGTACTGCCCCAAGAAATGGATTCTTTCTTCACCAACCAGCCACCATCAGTGCCTTCTGTAAGTTCTAATAAACCAATGTCTTTGGGACATTCCCTATCACTTGCATTATCCCTTGAGCTCTGTCTACTGTCACATCAGCAGGAGGATTAGATCTTCATAGCAGCACAAGCCCTATTGTGAACTGTGCATGTGAGGGATCAAGAAATAAAGTACACAATAAATGTAATGCTCTGCTATCATCCCAATACTTTCCCTCCCTTCCCGGTCTATGGAAAAAATGTCTTACATGAAACTGGTCCCTGATGCCAGAAAGGTTGCTTTATAGAATATTATTTCTAACCCTCAATGTAAGTCTTCAAGATAGCTATTATATCTGTAGTTTACAGGTGATCATGCTAAGGTTCTAAGTTATGCAGTCTTCCTTAGATCACCTGATAAGCCACAGAGGCAGTGTGACCCACTTGAATCCCATCTTTCTTGAGTTGCTATGTATGATCTTCCACTGCCTTAGAAGGAGTTATGTCCTGGTTAGGGCAAAGTATACCTACCCTGTAGGGTATACAATGATTAAATACATAAAATAATTCAACCAAAGCACTTGGACCAGTGTCATAAATGAAGTGAGTGTTTAATACATCTTAGCTCTTAATGTGATTATTACCATCAGTAGATATTAAATAAGCTAGAAAAGTTCTCTTTCTTTTCTCTTCTCCATTTGTGGAAATGAAGAGAGAGACGAAATATGGCTTTAAGTAGAGAGGAGTGGATCAATGACTTAAGAATAAACCAATGTCTTTTCCAGCTGGACCTCCAGATGACTTCTTTAGAATACATAAAGAACCTTACGTGCAAACCCTTGATTTTTAGTAAATGCTCTTGATTTTAGTAAATGCTTTTTGCTCCAGGAGCTCTTTTCTACTAATCAGTGCACAATTTCATAAGTCACAACCAGAGTATGTAACAGGGGCTGGTACCCAATATGAAATCTATATTCCTGACTAGCTTAGTCCTGAAGGGTATATGCTGCTTCCTACCTCTGAGTGCCAGGACCAGTGCCATAAAGAATGAAGCTTATTAAAAAAATTTACTCTAATTCACTCCCTTCAAACGTTAACTAAGAAGACAAGCCCTCGATGTGGTTTGCATGAGTTTCTGACACTTTTCCATGAGTCTGTTCATGGCACTGTTCTACTTGGATATAAACACAACAGCCATCTGACTTTCCGCAGGTGATGAGTTGTGGCTATCAATTGCTTTCACACAATATTCCCATCAAGAGTCTCTTATAATGTTGCTTTATATCCTCAATCATTTACCATTTCATGTACTAACCTTACAGTTTTCCCTGTGGCTTCCTTCACACATTCCCACGATTCATTCTTTTTTTCTTCCTTCTCTCCATCTTTCCTTCCTTCCTTTCTTCCTTCCTTCCTTCCTTCCTTCCTTCCTTCCTTCCTTCCTTCCTTCCTTCCTTCCTTTCTTTTCCTTCCTTCCTTCCCTTCCTTTCATTCCTATTTGGAAATCCCTGATTTCCTTCTCCTGCCTGATTGCTCTGGCTAGGACTTCCAATACTATGTTGAATAAGAAGGGTGAGAATAAGCATCCCTGTCTTGTTTCAGTTCTTAGGAGGAATGTTTCCAGTTTCTGCCCATTAAGCATGATGTTGGCTGCAACTTTGTCACAGATGGCTCTTATTGTTTTGAGGAATGTTCCTTTGATGCCTAGGTGTTTGAGGGTTTTTATCAAGAAGAGATGCTAGATTTTATCGAATGCTTTTCTGCGGTTAATGAGATAACCTATGTGGTTCTTGGTTTTACACCTGTAAATGAGCTGAATTACGTTTATGGTCTCACAAATGTTGAACCACCCCTGCATCCCGGGAATGAAACCTGCCTGGTCATGATGGATGATCCTTGAAATGTGTTGTTGGATACCATTTGCTAGAATCTTGTTGAGAATTTTGATGTCTATGTTCATCAAGGAAATTGGCCTGTAATTCTCTTTTCTTGTTGGGTCCTTGCCAGTTGTAGGCATCAGGATGATATCAGCTTCATAGAATGAGCTAGGGAGAGTTGCTTCCTTTTTGATTGCCTGGAATACTTTCAGTATGATTACTATCAGCTCTTCCTTCTACGTCTTATAGAATTCAGCTGATAAATCATCTGGTCTAGGGCAGTTTTCAGCAGGGAGGTCTCTTACAACTGAATTGATTTCCTGGATTGTTATTGGTCTGTTTTGATTTCTTCTTGTTTCAACCTTGGGAGGTTGTGTGAAGCCATGAAATCCTCCATTTCCTCTAGATTTTCTAATTTATTTGCATATAATGTTCACAGCAAACTGTAATATCTTTTGGATTTCTTTGGTGTCAATTGTGACATCACCTTTTTTGTTTCTAATTGTGTATATTTGGGCTTTCTTTTTTTTAGTCAGTCTGGACAGAGATCTGTCAATATTATTTATCTTTTCAAAGAACAAGCTTTTTGTCTTGTTCATCTTTCTATGATATTTTTGTCTTCTATTTCCTGTGACTGTTATTTTATCTTAGTAATATAGATTTTTCTACTGAAATTAGGATTTCATTGTTCTTGCCTTTCCAGTTCCCTTAGGTGTGATGTTAGGCTGTTTACTTGTGATCTCTCTATTTTCTTGACATGAGTGTGTAATGCTATGAACTTCATATCTTTGTTTTCATTTGTTTCCAGGAATCTTTTTATTTCTGTCTTGATATATGTGTTGACCCAAAGTCAATCAGCAGCATTTTTGTTTAATTTCTATGTCTCTGTGTTTTGGGAGGTTCTTGTTGGTGATGATATTTATTTTTATTCCACTATGATCTGAGAAGATGCCTGGTGTTATTTCAATCATTTGAAATTTGTTCATGTTCTATTTATGCCCACGAATGTGACCAATTATTAAGTATGTTCCATGTGCTGATGAATAGAATGCATACTCTGTGGTTGTTGGGTAGAGTGCTCTATAGACATCGATTAGGTTACCAATTGATTGAGTGTTGAGTTCAGGTTCCAGATCTGCTTGTTGGTTTTTTGCCTTATGATCTGTCTAGGGCTGTTATCAGGGTATTAAAATATCTGACTATGATTGTATGGGTGTTTATGTCCTCTCTTGTTTTATAAATCTGGGTGCTCGGGCCATTGCCTTGCTAGACTCTGGTGTGGCCATGTACTCTTTGAGCTATGGCTATTGCCACACTTCCTGGCTTTGGCCTCCTTCCCCACCTTAGGGAGGTGAATCTTCTCTCTCCATTCCTTTCTCTCTCTAATTTACTTTCAGATAAACTTTTCTTTCTTTGAAAAAAGAATCTGGGTACTTCTGTGCTGAGTGCATATAGATTTAAGATGGATATTTCTTGCTGGTGGATTGAGCCTTTTATTGTTATGTAGTGTCCTTCCATGTCCTTCTTGACTTTTATTGAAGTCTGTTTTGTATGATAGCAACCTCTACTTTTTTTGTTTTCCATTTTTTTGAAAGATCATTTCCATATCTTTACCTTGAGCCTGTGGGCGTCTTTTGTTTCTTGAGGCAGCAGAACATTGAATCATGTTTCTTTATTCAGTTTGCTACTATATGCATTGTCAGTGGCACATTTAGTCTATTCATATTCAAATGAATTATTGATATGTGAGGGTTTATCTCTGTCATAAGGCTCTTAAGAGGTTGCTTTGCTTCCTTTTTTTAAAAGATTTTGTGGATGGTCTCTATGCTCTGTTAACTTTCATTTCTGTGCTCAAAATTTCCTTTTTAAAAAAGTTTTCATTTTAAAGATGTGGGGTACAGTTCAGGGTTAGATATACAAATGTTCATTATACAGGTATCCTTGTTGATGAGGTGTGCCCCCACTGCCCTGGCAGATTCCCACTACTGCCAATTCCACCACCCCACACCCCCTGCAGTTTCCTGCTACTGCCCATCATTTTTTTGTTTTAGTTTGCTTGTTTGTTTGTTCATTTTTGAGGGTTGTTTTGGGGGGTTTTTTTTGTCTCTTTTAAAATTTTTTTAATTTTAAAGATATGGGGTAAAATTCAGTGTTAGGTATACAAATGTTCATAATGCAGGTAGGTACCCTTGTTGATAAGGTGTGCCCCCCCCACCCCAGCAGAATCCCACTACTGCCAATCCTGTACCCCCAACACACAGCAATTTCCCACTACTGTTAATCCTTTTCTTACAGTATTATGATAATTGTTCAAGGTCCACTTATGAGTGAGAACATGTGATACTCAGTTCTTTGTTTCTGTGATAGATCACTCAGTATTATAGACACTAAGTCCATCTAAGTTGCTGTGAAGTTCATAATCTTGCCCTTATTTATGGCTGTGTAAAATCCATCATGTATATGTACCACATTTTTAAAATCCAGTTCTCTTCAATGGGGTTCACGATTGGTTCCATTTTTTCTATTGTGAACAATGCTGCATTAAACATGCATGTGCAGGTATCTTTTTTATAGAGTGATTTGAGTTCCTCCGAGTATAATCCCAGTAAGGGAATTGCAGGGTCATATGGAAGGTCAATTTTTAGACCTTTTAGGAATTGCCAAACTGTTTGCCACAGAGTTTGTACTAGTTTACACTCCCACCAACAGTGTAGAAGTGTTCCCTTTCCCCCACATCCTCTCCAGCATCTGTTGTTTTTGAGTTATTGATGATGGCCATCCTGGCTGGAGTGAGATGATATCTCAGTGTGATTTCAATTTGCATTTCTTTGATGACTAGTGAGGCAGAGCATTTTTTCATATATCTGTTGGCTACTTGTATGTCTAGTTTTGAGAAGTGCCTATTCATATCTTTTGCCCACTTTGTAATGGAGCTGTTTGTGTTTTTCTTTGTGGCACATTTGAGTTCCTTGCAGATTCTAGATTTTAGGCCTTTGACAGATACACAGTTGGCAAATATTTTTTCCCAGTTTGTGGGCTGTCTCCCTGCTCTCTTGATGGTTTCTTTGACTTTGCAGAAGCTTGTCAGTTTGATGAGGTCCCACTTGTCTATCTTTTCTCTTATGGCATGGGCACTTGGGGTTTTGATCAGGAATTGGTTGCCAGTTCCAATTTCCATAAGGGTGTCTCCTGCATTTTCTTAGGTTCTTAAAGTTTGAGGTTTTATGTTAAGGTCTTTGATCCATTTAGAGTTGATTTTTGTGTATGGTGATAGGTAGGGGTCTTGTTTTAATCTTCTGCAAGTGTTCAGCCAGTTTTCCCAGCACCATTTACTGAACAGGTTCTTCTCTCCCCAGTGGTTGGTGGTGGAGGCTTTGTTGAAGATGAGTTGTTTGAGAAATTGAGGTTTTGCTTCTGGAATCTCCATCCTGTTCCTTTGATCTATATGCCTGTTCTTATACCAATACCAGGCTGATATGGAGGGAGTGTATTCTCTTAGAAATTGGATGTCTGTGTAGGATTTTAATTCTCCATCACTGGTAAAGAAAATTCTTGGCTGGAATTACTTATCTCTGAGAATGTTAAAGATGGGACTCCAGTCCCTTCTGGCTTATAGAGTGCCTGCTGAGAAGTCTGCTGCAATTCTGATGGGTATTCCCAGTAGGTGGTCTGACCCTTCTCTCTAGCCCCCTTTAGAATTCTTTTCTTTCATGTTTACCTTGTGGAGATGGATTACTATGTGTCTTGGTGATAGTCTTTTCATGCAGTACCTTGCAGGGTTCTCTGAATCTCTTGCATTTGAATGGTCACCTCTCTAGTTAAAGTATGGAAAATTTTCTTGGATAACTTGATGAAATGCTTTTTCCAGTGTGTTCTCAGTTTCTCCTTCTGTTTTGGGGATGCAAATCAAACATAGGTTTGGTTTCTTTACATAGTCCCAAACTTCTTGTAGACTTTGCTCATTCTTTTTGAGCCTTTTCTCCTTGTTTCTATCAGACTGGGTTAGTTCAATATTTTGATCTTCAAGCTCTGAGATACTTTCCTCTGCCTGATCAATGCTGCTCCCTAGGCTGGTTGTTGTGCTTTGAAATTCAAGGAAGGAATTCTTGATTTCCAGGATTTCAAATTAGACCTTTCTTAGATTGGTCAGCTAAACTTTTACTTCCTGCACAGTTTTTATTGCCTTGGTGCTCTTTGCTTCCAACTTTTCTTGGTTTTCCTTAATTGTTTTGCTATCCATTGTCTGAATTCTGTGTCTGCCATTGGAGATAGGTCACTCTAGGTGGATTCCATTGCTTGGGTACTGGAAGGTACTTTTGTAGGTGATGCCTTTCTAAGACTGTGAGGATTGCTTGTGTTTTTCCACTGGTTCTTCCCCATTTGTGGGAAGAAACTCTTATCTTTTTATTACTATTTTTTAGTTTTGTTGTTTCATAGCTAGATACTGTGTAACTGCCCTAGGGCCTTTTTGCCATTCAAAATAGTTCACACAGGGAGAGAGAGGGGGCTTTAATCCTGCTCCACCACTCTTGCTGGGCAGTGCTCAGAACACAAAGTTATTTTCTGTTGTAGAGTTTTTCCCATGGTCAGGCTGGCCATACTGCTTTCCCACTTCTTTGGGAGCCCTTTGCAAGGATCAAGAGGAGGGATAGTTCCCCTGGCAACTGGCCACACTGCCGAAGGTTGGGATCATTCACAGCCAAGAAAGGTTCCTAACAGGAAACAGGACCTCCAGGTGCCTTTCTTGACTCCCTTACCCCATCAAAGGCTGCACTCAGGACTTAAAAGCAGAAGATTTCCTGAAGCAACAGACCCACCTTTTGGGTTCAGAAGGCTGGTAGGCAAACCTTTCTCTTGGGGAAATGGGGGCTGGTAGTCAGATGCTGGCAGCAGGCACCACCAAGTCAGAGTGCAACAGGCAGGCACACTTCCCTGACCTGGAAGCCAGGTGCCAGGCATCACAAGTGGGGAACACACTTTGGGGGATTTACTGGCCATAGGTGTTCCAAGTGTGAGTGGGTTCCCAGCTCCGCGTGGGCTTTGGCAGCACACAGCTGTGCCCTAACTAGGTCTTCCTCCACATGGGTCTAAAGACCTACATGCAACTGGGAGGAGGGAGGGTGACCTCAGCCATGTTAGGAGCAGTGGCTGGATTTGTCCCTCCTGTTCTACTCAGCGGGAGAGGTGCAGATCAGCTACTCCCCAGTGGTCATCTTGAGTACTCCCCCATGATAGTCTTAAAATTCATACAAATTCCTTCCTTTCATCCACTCCCAACAAATGCCACCCAGTTACAGGTGAGTTTTTTTCCCATTTTTTTCCTCACCTGAGCATTTCCACACCTGGGTCTTTAGTTAAATCTTGACCACTTTTGTGAGTTTTATCTCCCTTGCATCAGGAGTATAGTTGCCACACAGCTGGCATAAGGCTGTCTGCTCGTCTCCTCCGCCCACTCTCTCTCCCCTTCTTCCTCTACTTTTCTTACCCCTCCTCCTCCTCTTCCCTCTCCTTCTCCCTCTTCTTCTACTCCTCTTTGGCCTCTCTTAAAGTTTCTTCTAACAATAACGTGAGAAGAGAGGTGTTTTAGTCTCCTTCCCCTCTGTTGTTTGCCCACATGAAAAACAAAAAGGCTTTAAATCTGGGAAACAACACTTTGTTACTTACTACTTTGCATATCTATTTTTCTTATGCATATCTATTTTTCTTAATCCTAATAGCACATGAATAAGTATAGGTATAATTCTTCTGCCACTATAAAACAGCATTACAACAGTGCCCCTCATCAGACCCACATGTATATATAGTTATTCAATATTTGGATTCAACCAATAAAAGTACCTCTCTCGCCTGCTATGTGCTAGTCACTGTGGTAAATAACAGAGATACAAAAGTGAATCAAATAGAAACTGGATCAGGGAAGGAAGGGCTAGACTCGGACCAAGGAAGCTGATTAAGACAATAGAGCAGTAATTCAAGCAGGAAATGATAAGGTCTTGGATGAACTAAAACAGTGGCAGTGGAGCTAGAAAGCAGGGACAGAGACCCAAAATGTAAGGAGGCTGCATCAGAAGGATTTGGGTATTCATTTGGTGTGAGAAATGAAGGAAACAAGTGACTAAAATCTAGGCTGATTCCAAGATTTCTTGTTACAACTGGGTGCATGATGATGTCATTTCCTGTCAGAGGGCTAGGAGAAATAGGTTTGGAGGGAAATAATGGATCCAGTTTTGGAAACTGAGCTACTGTGGGATATCAAGGAGCAGATAACTACTAAGTATTTAGAACATACAAGTATGTGAGATTGACTACTTGCCACAGAGAAGAATCTCATGCTCAACATCCTCAAGAGGTATCAAAAGCTATTTTAAGAGAATATTTAGGGAGAATCACTTGCAAGATATCAAAACTATCTTCAATTTAAGATACCCTAAACATTTCCTTAGGAACATAGACCATGTTATATTGGCCTGTAATAGAAGTGCTGTAACTAAATTGAATCTTATTCTTATCCATTGCCTAAATGGAAGGTATTTATAAGGTAACAGAGTCTGAGGACTCATGAGTGTATGTTCTGGAAGGATGGCATTGAGGATGTGATTCAAATCATGTGGAGGCCTCCTCACCTCACCCTGACAGAAATTCTTGCTTATCTCAGTAGAAAGAATGGTTGTATTTCTAAACAATTGTATTGTGTATCTTATATAAACACACACTTTGGGATTGTGTAACCATGATGAAATTTTTACCCTCTTTTCATTGGCTTCGCAAAAGCTTAGAACCAAATTTAGGACCTAGAACATAGTTAGCCTCCCCTTTCTTAGGTTATATTCTGTTTTTACCTTTATTTTTCTTTGTTCTTTTACTTCATACTTATTTTTTGCTACTCAGTAGATTTTGTACCTGTATTAGCAGTTTTAAATCATTTTAAAAGTAATTATTCATCCATTCACTTCTCTTTAGAGTTCATAAATCTTGAGCCTATAGATGGAAGTCACTTGAGAGGCTGAAACATCCAGGGTGAGCACTTACAGAAAAGAACAGAAGAACAGATCATCTATATTTTAGGGTGGGAACAAGAGTGGGAAATGGCTGTGGAGACTTGAAAGAAGTCATGAGATGATCCTGAGAGAATTTTGCCACAGAAAACAAGGAAGAAAAGTTGACCATGTGCCAAACGCTACAGAGAAATGAACTGCAATACAGTCTGAAAACAGTCCATTGGATTGAATGATTAGAAGATGATGGCCAAGGCAATCTCATTGACTTGGTGAAATCAATTGCCTGACTACAAAGAAAGAGTCAAGGAATACAATAAAGATAATTTTGGAGAGGCATTTGACTGAGATGGAAATAGAAGACATAAGAAGATAGGTAGAGGTTGGCTTGTGATCAAGACTGAATTTGTTATTGTTTTTAATGTACAAGAGATTTAGAATTGCTAAGATGGCAAGAAATAATTGAATTGAGAGGACAGAATGAAAAAAAAAAGAGAAAGAGAAAAAAAGTAATGAATCAGTTTTGGAGAAAGATTAGAGATGTGAGTTACTGGAGAAGAGTTTCTATTGCTCTATCCCTCCTTGAAAAAGTGGAAATGACCACAATTTACACAGCCTCCAAATAAATACCTAGATACCACTTCAAGGGTGTTGAGGTGAGGAAGCAGATCTGAAATATTGAAGAAATGGAAACTTCTTCCAACACAAAAACAGTAATAACTGCCACAGTGTTTATCATGATGTGACACTTCTATTTACTTAGAAGAGGAAGGAGAGAGAGTGGTGAATAAGATGACCACATCACCAGCAAGTGTCTAATTCATCTGGGCAAGAACTGGGGGAAGCAATGCTTCTCAAATGGCCACTAATAACTTAGTAGTTCTAATTAGCAACAAAGCACCTAATTCTTTCCCTTTGGAACTCACAGCGAATCAATTGTATGAAGAGCTCATCCTGGGCTGAGGGGTTGAACTTGTTTGTATTCTTTCACAAATCAGAAACCATCAAATATACAAGACTGTCTTGTTTATGACTTTTATTTTAAAAAAAAAGAAAAGAAAAGAGCTTCTTTCATGTTTCACAACTAAAGAAAATATTTATTTGTAGCTACAGTTACTCTGATCCTCTAATAATTCTCAGAGAGCTTTTTAAAGTGGAATACAGAAATCCATTAATGTTTCATGCAGGATTCAAACTCTTAGGCATTTGAGAGAAAAAAAAATCTAAGTAATCTGATTTTTCTGTGATGATCATTTTATGTTGAATGTTATCACCTGCACACCTTATGAAGTTTTAATTCAGAGCTTTAAATATTGCACAAAGTGGGTAGCAGGCAGATTGACACAATAAATCTTAATATCTCTGAATTTAAAAGTCAGTAGCTGTTTGCTAACTAAATTTTCAATCTGCTGTATCAATTTTTGCATAAAAACTATACCTTGTAGAGTCTATATTTGTATAGCTCTCATCATAAGGAATAGAGTATAGTCAATGCAACATGAAGCTCTGCCCTTTGGGCTATAATTTTTTATATCTATGTAATTTTCTAAGTGTATACTTTTCTATAGAGCTAAAAAATGAAGAGTTGCAATGGTTATTTCCATCCATTAAATATGCATTATAAACACAATTATGATGTGAAAAAAAATTGCTGTCTTCCTCTCACCAAAACAACCCACTTCCAATTTAGAATCTGGAACAGCCATGGTGCTCTAATATTGCTATCTAATACATTTAATTAATAATAGTTATATTTTTCCATAATTATAATCTAATTTTTAAAACTGTAAGCATCTATTAAATGCACAGTTCAAAGGAGAAGCAAGCATCTAAAATTGTCATGCTTAAAGTAAATATTGCTGAAGGTTAAAAAGTAAAAGCTATTATGTCCACTGGCATTTTCTACTACCAAAGGGCAGCATTTAGAAACAAATCTAAACCATATATATGTCACAGTGTACAAAAGAAATTAGGCATATAAATGTTTATTTTATTTAAGTAAACTTTTCTGACCATCTATCACCTATTTAACCACTGTCTCATACCACCACCATCCCATCCATCATGTCTCAACTTTCCTTTTCATTGACAGTAAAATCTGACAATGGTTTCTCCTATGACTTGCTGTATTGTATCATACTAAAAGTAAGAATAATATATTAAAAGATCTTCCCCACATCAAGAATACTTTTTAAATTTTTCTAGTACTTTTGTGAGAATTTTTATAATTAAATATTTAACCTGTATCATCTAATTTATAATGAATGTGAGCTAGAGTTCTAATATTCTCCCTTTCTTTTTTTTTCTGCTTTACTTTCCTTCCCTTATTCCCTCATTTTTTCCTTTTTTCTTTCTTTCCAAAGGGTAAGCCAGTTGTCCTACCACCATGCATTAAATAATACCTTTTGCCCCATTTGTTTTGATGGCACCTTTATCATCTATTAAATTCTGGCATTAATTATTTTTTCTAACACCTTCATAGTGCTTACAATAGGCAAGGCATTGCCTAAATGCTTTATATATATTGCCTCCACAGCAACTCTACGCAGCATGGACTATTTTATTTCCATTTTATAAAAAAAAAATTTGAATACAGCAGGCTTAATAATTTGCCCAAGATCACAAACTGTTAAGTGGCAAAGCTATGATTCGTACCTTGGCAGTGTGGTTTCAGAATCTGTCCACACCATCACACACTATACTGCTCACATCTGCCATATACGAGAGGAGACTTCCCCCCAGAAAATAGAATTATTTTTTGGTGAGCTGGCTCCTTGTAGTACAGGCTTCCCTCACTAGTTAAGTGTTGTAGGAACCTATCAGCATTAGTGTACCAACTAGCACTGTTGTGAGAGGCTGAGTTTGGTTTCAGTGAGTTTTCAGGGAGAGATTCTTTCAACTTGTTTGCCCATTTCTTGATGCATTATTTAGGAGCACACCTGCCCACACCACACTGAGTGTTCAGCAGTTTCTGACCAAAAATGGAATGACCCCATGCCCCACCTTCTTTATTCACCCAATTTCACCCCAAGCAACTTTCTTTTTGTTTTCTTGATGGAAAAATGTCCTTAAAGGGAAACGTTTTGCTGATGTGGAAGAGGTGAAACAAAAAATGGCAGAAGCGCTAAAAGGTATCAAAATTGACGAGTTCAAAAACTGTTTTGAGCAGTGGAAAAAGCATCTCAATAGGTGTATTACATAAAATGGAGAGATTAAGAAGGTGACTGAGGTTTAAACATGTAAGAATAAATACACAACTTTTAATAAATAAATTCCGGGGATTTGGGGTCTCCTCTCAGACACTGTCCTGAACTCTAGTCTGTCCTTATTAATCTCTCAGCTGGTATCACACTTTAAATTGCCATAGCTTTACAGTATATATCGACATCTCCCAGAGAACATATCTCTCATAGTAACTTTCCAGGTTTCTTGATATTCTAACATGATCATTAACATAAATTTCATCATTAATTTATCAAGTTAAAAAATATATTTTGAATTAAATTTACAGATTTGGGGAGAACTGATGTTCTTACAACACTGAGTCATCCCACCTAGGAACATGCCAAGATTATTCATTTACTTGAATCTTTTTCTATACCCTTCAATAGAATGTGATGGTTTTCATCACATAAGTTGCACATACTTCCTGCTAAATTAATCCATAGGCATTATATTTTTATTTCTATATGTTTATCATTATATTTCCCACCTCTAGCAGGTTAAGACATCAGTTGAAAAGCTCTTGATTTTTGAATCTTATTTCCCACATCTTACTAAATAATCTTATTCATTTCTAATAGGTTTTCGGTTAATTCAATTGAGTACTGGAATGTTTAATTATATCTTCTAAAGAGAAACACAATGTATCTTTTTCTTCCCAATATTTTCACTTCTTTGTTTTTCCATTTTAGTGCTTTGATTAAAAGCTTCAGAACAATATTTTTTTTTAAGCAGGATTTATTTTTAAGCAGAAAAGCTCCCACAGTGGGAGGGGACCCGAAGGAGTTGCCTCAGAACAATATTAAATAAGGTTGTAAGGCAGAAAATATTAGTTGTCTCTAGTGTTCATTCTCTTCTTTACTCGCAGAAAATCCTAGTTTTGAGATAAGCACATGGCTACCCAAAATAAAAGCTACAGTTTCCAGCATTCTTAGCAACAGAGTATGACCACGTGAGCAATTACTGGCTAATGTCAGCAAAAGTATCATCCAAGAGTTGCATCCAAGAGCATTTTTTTTAAAACAGCAGAAACTGCTGGGAGGGGGGATACCTCATCACAAGGGTACCTGCATAATGAACATTTGTATACCTAACCCTGAATTGTACCCCACATCTTTCAAATTAAAAATTAAAAAAAAAAAAAGCAGATACCACATACAGCTCCTTTGTTCTTTGTCCATCATAGTGCTCTCCATCCTTCTGTCTTAACTACATTTTTGATGTCTGGAATTGTAATCTTGAAATATGAGAGTGAAGACCATACCCTAGGAGTGACAGAATGAATCTGGGTCTCTGTAGAATTCATAGATTACACTGATTTTTCCACCCTTACTGCCTTTCTCCAGTTTTCTTGAATAAAAAGAGAAATGAACTTGTGTTTTGAAACCAAACCAAACCTAATCCTAGTGGGTACCATTGTGATAGTAATGGTCACTTTTTTTCTGATTATAATGGGATGCCACTTGGGTTTTAATGGTTATTATATTTACCATTGGTTTTTATATATATACTTTTGCTCATTTTAAGAAAGTTTCCTTCTAATTCTACTAAAAGTTTTAAATCAAGAATGACCACTACTTTTCCCAAATGACTCTGCAGCATTGGTTTATGGCAGAACTATCCAAGAAAATTTTCCTCAATGATGGAAATGTTCATTATCTGTGTTAGTACCAAAACCACTAGCCACATGTGGCTATCGAGCACTTGAAATGTTGCTAATAGGAATGAAGAACTAAATTTTTAAAAATAATTTCAACTATTAAGTTTCAATTGAATGGCCACTTGTGGCTAGTGTCTACCATGCTGAATAGAGCAGATCCAAGTGTTCACATAATCTAGTATGTGTTTTAATCTATTAATATAAGATATTGAAATAACGTATTATGCTAAACCATCTTTCATTTCTGGAACAAAACCTACTTGATAATTCTATATTTGACTTGCTAATATATTATTAATGTAATAAGAAGGAGAAAATTGCATTCACCAGACTTCTTATTAGAGAAAGCACTATATTTATTCAGAAGAAATACTTTATAGGCCTCTTGGGGTAATATATAAGACCTTGAGGGAGTGTGCAAATAACAGAGATAATGGAATTTTTTCCATGATGAAAGAGTATAGAATTTTCATTACCAAAAGAAACTGAGAGGGACAGAGAAGAGCTGGTAAGGTTGAATGCTGCAAGAGGGAAGAAGATGAAGAAGACAGAACATGAACAATACCATAGAAAAGGGACTGGGAGGAGAGAAACTTCAGATGAGGACTTTTCTAGTAAAATTCTATATACCCTAGATATAATTCCTCCCCACAAATGTTCAGTAAAATCCACAAAGATCAATAATATTGAGGTGTGTGTGTGTGTATACGAGTGTGCATGTGTGTTATTCATTAGCTGTGCCCACAGAGGTTCTATTTTTCTGTCCTTCCAGACTTGTGGTAGAATTTAATTTCCTCAATCTTTTAAAATTAGTTGTGACTTTCAGTGATCAATAAATGTGAGTGGAAGTGACATGGGTCATTTTTAGACAGAAACTTTAAGCACTTGCATGTGGTTTTTCACATTTCCTCTCCCCTGACACAGCTACTGAAAATGTTGCAGATAATGCAATCTCTCATATTCTAGGTCCCTGAGGGAGGACGATATAGAATGGAGCCATGGTCAGCCTGTGATGAACACAGTGTGAGTGAAATAAATTTTTGCTATATTAGGCCACCAAAATATGAGGATGGTTTGCTACTACAGCATAACCCGGCCAACCCTAACTGAAAATGGAAAGTAATAGCTTATAGTGGAGTATTGATGCATTAAAAAAAAACTAAAATATTAATGTTTGACATTGGATTAAGAAATGGAAGATGGGTGGTGAAGAAATGTTGGGAGCCAGCCACGGAGGCCCACTGAGCATTAGGGATCAGGAAGGGCCGTTGACCCCGAGACCACTAGGATGTGTTTGGGAGCTATTGACCCCATTTTCTCCCCCTTTCTACTCAGCACTAACCAGATTAAGCTCCTGTGAGCTCAAAACATAGAAACTCTGAGATCGGGACAAACACAAGCTAGCTTTAGAAGCTCATTGCTCCCATTCTTCCACAAACTGCAGTTTTGGCTTTCACACAACTTATAATTCAAACTCGTGTCACATCTAAGAGCCTTAATATTGGTCACAGGCTTCTGGGTCATGATCTTAGGATTTATTGAAGGTATAAATTGAAGAATATAGTTTTAGAAGACACCATTTTGTTGAAAGAATGTGGCTGGGTTACTTGCAGGTAGCCCACTGTGAACTTTGGACTGGGCCATATTCCAAACATTCTGGGATGGGCCACTTTCGTTTGTAAAGTAAATACTTAAGCTTCTATAGAATTGTTTAACTAGGCATAAATCAATCAGCTTAGGATAAAAAAGGTTTATAGAATAGGTCAGTCACGGATTAGGTTATCTTTTGTTATGGGATTTTAAGATTATCATGTGAAAAGGGTTTAAAGGTAATCATTGATTAAGTTTTCATGGATTAAGGTCTCTGGTGGGTGGGGAATGCCCCTCCCACATCTGACTTTGTGTATAAAAGACCCGTTGTAATTCCCAATAACACACATCGCTTCTGCACTAGACCAGAGTCCAGTCTCTTTCTTTCTCTCTCTCTCTTTCTCTCTTCTTCCCCCCAATTGCCGATGCCATCTCCACCTTTGGGGTACCCTGAACCCAGCTGGAGCTGGTCTCCGGCAAGTGACACCTGAACGTGGGACCTCAAGGTAAGCTTTCTTTTTCTTTTCCGGGACGGATAGGACCTCACCCAGGGTGCCATGGACCCCTCTGTAGAGACAGGCGGAGCAAGGAAGGGTGAGCAGTTTAAGAGCCATGATAGAATCATGGGCCAGAGTGAATCTAAAGAAAGGAACATGTCTACTAGTATTTTGAACATATTGTCCAATAGAGGGACCAATTGGCTTGCCTTTTGCATTTTGTATGCCTTAGCTTTATGGAATATTATCCGAGATGCTTTAAATCCACAGCATGATTTCTCTAAAATTCTGGCCAAAAATAAAGACACTCCCCTGCTGGCCGTAGCCTCGGCGCCTCCTTTAGATGATGAATTTTTCCCCGAGGAGAAAATGGAGTTGGAGGAGGAAGTGATTGGGTATCATAAGTGAAAAAATCCTGGTAATGTTGCCAAGGTACCTCCTCCCATACCCTTTACTAGAAATAAGATGAAAACACTGAAATTCATACCTGGGTATGTGTCTCTGGCTAATGTAGGTATGCAGGGAGCCAGAAAAAAGACTGAGAAAGAGGGAGACTTTACCTTGTCTTCTTGCTTTCCAGTAATTTATATGGAAAATGGTACAGTAGACGAGGCACCTCATTGGGAGCCACTACCATATAAATTGATTAAGGAACTTAAAGAGGCTTGTACTCGGTATGGTCCTATGGCTCCTTATACTATTACTATTACGGAACAATTTGCCACTCGGTGGATGACACCACAAGATTGGCAACAACTTGCTAAAAGCTGTTTGTCAGGAGGAGCCTATTTACTGTGGAAAACTGAATTTGAAGATCAGGTAAGGATCCAGAGGGCTGTTAATCAGCAGAGGGATCCAAATCAGTTTCATATTTCTAGCAATATGTTGTTAGGAAAAAGAATATATGAGTCAGCTGACAGCCAACTAATCTTACCCAAGGAAATTACTAACTCCAGACCTCTAAAAGATTTATATATTCAGAGAGTTAAAATTAAAGGTCTGCTAGATATAGGGGCTGATATTTCTTGTATTGCTGGGAAAGACTGGCCGTCTTCCTGGCCAACACAAGTAGCCCCATCAGGACTCATTGGTATTGGTCGAGCGCCCTCTATAGCCAAAAGTTCTCAAATCTTAAATTGGACAGATAATGAAACTTCAGGAAACTTTTGTCCCTACATCATTCCTTCCATCCCCATTACACTTCGGGGATGCGATATTCTTGCTCAAATGGGCATGCTTCTGTATAGTCCAGATGACAAGGTGTCAGCGCAAATGCTAGAAATAGGATGCAATCCCTTAAAGGGACTTGGAAGGAACAGACAGGGCATAAAAGAACCTGTTCAGGTTGTAGAGAGGAAAGACCAGTCTGGTATTGGCTAACCCAAAGACTGAGACAGGTGGCATGAATCCTGTTGAATCAAAGGAATAGACCGGAGAAAAATGTAAACAAAATAAGGGTTTTCACTTCCTTTGTCCTCTCCTATTCCTCCTACAACTCCAATTCCTGCCTTCCCTACTACTCTTGTTTCTTGTAATCTGTTCTGCGAGTCCCTTCACATTTATCTGAGAAGGAAGGGCAGGCGTCTACGGCCGTGGCGCCTAGCTCTGACTTTCAGTCTTTCTCTTTTACCTTCAGAGAAGGGGCAGGTGCCAAAGGCCACGGCACTTGACCCCAGCCTCCAGTCTTTCTCTTTTACTTTCGGAGAAGGGGCAGGTGCCAAAGGCCATGACACCTGACCCCTGCCTCCAGTCTTTCTCTTTTACCTTTGGAGAAGGGGTGGGTGCCAAAGGCCACAGCACCTAACCCCAACCTCCAGACTTCTCACACCCCCCCTTCTCAAGGGGGTGGCTTGGACAAAAGGATGTTAAAAATACTTCTTTGTTGTCTTCTTATGATAAATTTCTCTCGACTTCAACTTTCCCAGACGGAAGTAAAGGAATTATATAAGTGAATCCTGTTAGCTAACTACAAAATAAGTGTTAATAAGCAGAGTAGAATGGAAGGACAAATTCTTTTAGATGTATTTTATCTCAGTCAGCACTGGTGCAAACTCCAAAAATTAGAAAAGGGCCCACAAAACCCTCAACTATAACTATTGGACGCAGCCTTTAAAGTCTTTAACAACTGGGAGGAGAAAAGAATGTAGGACTAAAAACATAAGACAAACTTACTGTGTGCAGTCTGAGACATCGAGGTGGGAGAAGAGCTCACCATCTGCTACCTGGATATGCTGATGACCAGTGAGGAGCGCCGGAAGCAACTGAGGCACCAATACTTTAAGTGTGACTGTATTCGATGCCAAACCCAGGACAAGGTGATCTGCAACTCTTTCACCATCTGTACTGCAGAGATGCAGGAAGTGGGTGTTGGCCTGTATCCTAGTATGTCTTTGCCCAATCACAGCTGTGACCCTAACTGTTCAATTGTGTTTAATGGACACCACCTCTCAGCGTACCTGCTTGCCCCTTCAATGATATGGAAAAGGACTGGTCACTCATCCAGCGAGATACTGGCTTCTTGAAATGGAGAGACTGTGCTTATAACTCTAAGGTGGACTATACGGTACCTGGTGAAAGACTATATATTAGTGACTGGGGTTTTAATGGCTCTATGCTTGCTGCAACTAGAAGGCACTGCAATGAATGGGCACCAGACAAGCCATTCAACCTCATTTGTGGAGAGCCCTCGCAGCCCTTCAACCAGTCAGCCTGTCTAGTCCTGTTGGACAAACTCAGCAGTACCACATTAGGAATGCTTGCAGTTCTCTTACATGTTTTTAGTATGAAATAAATACTAAGTCGTTAAAATTGAGTATCGTAGCAATGTTTATAAGGTGTCTTGTACTGGGTGTATTTTTAACTAATTGTTTAATGCCTTTTACAAAGACTTCGTTATTCTTGAGCAGCCATCTTATTTGATGATTTTTGTATAATTGTCATCTTGTTGGTATGATGCATATGGTTTACAGATATTGTATGAGGCGAATGCTCTTTTAGAAAGACAGAAAAGATTTTTGGCTACTTTTAATTTTAGGAATAATAGCTTTAATAGCTATTTTGAGTTGTAGCATTATCTAGGGAAGTTCATACAACTACGTTTGCTGATAGGCTGTCTAAAAACGTTTCTATTGCCATAGCTATTCAGGAAATCATAGACCAGAAGTTGGAAAGTAAGGTCACTGCTTTTGAGGAAGGAGTTTTAGCAGTAGGGCAAGAACTTGTGACCTTAAAAAAGAAATTGGCTCTTCAATGTCACTCCACTCTGAGTTTAAATCTGCCCATACTTGGGACAAAGTAACTTAGAATTTGGAACCATTCAGACCTGAGTATAGACCTTACTAAATTACATCAAGAAATTCAGACATCATTTGCTAATCAAAAATCATTAATGTCTATATTCATCAATGTGGGAATTTGTGGAGCAGTGATTCTTTTGTTGCTGTATTTACTCCCAATCATCTTCAGAGTGCTAAAGAAGAGCAATATGGAGTTTAATGGTTTTGTGCTAAAAAATAAAAAAGGGGGAGATGTTGGGAGCCGGCCACCGAGGCCCACTGAGCGTTAGGAATCAGGAAGGGCCGTTAACCCCGAGACCACTAGGATGCGCTCGCAAGCTATTGACCCCATTTCCTCCCCCTTTCTACTCGGCACTAACCAGATTAAGCTCCTGTGAGTTCAAAACATAAAAACTCTGAGACCCGGATGAACACAAGCTAATTTTAGGAGCTCATTGCTCCCATTCGTCCGCAAACTGCAGTTGTGGCTTTCACACAACTTATAATTCAAACTCGTGTCACATCTAAGAGCCTTAGTATTGGTCACAGGCTTCTGGGTCATGATCTTAGGATTTATTGAAGGTGTAAATTGTAGAATATAGTTTTAGAAGACAGCCATTTTGTTGAAAGAATGTGGCTGGGTTACTTGCAGTTTGCCCACTGTGAACTTTGAACTAGGCCACATTCCAAACATGCTGGGATGGGCCCTTTCGTTTGTAAATACTTAAGCTTCTATAGAATTGTTTAACTTGGCATAAACCAATCAGTTTAGGATGAAAAAGGTTTATAGAATATGTCAGTCACAGATTAAGTTATCCTTTGTTATGGGATTTTAAGATTATCATCTGAAAAGGGTTTAAAGGCAAACATTGATTAAGTTTTCATGGATTGAGATTTCTGGTGGGTGGGGGAAGCCCCTCCCACATCTGACTTTGTGTATAAAAGACCCGTTGTAATTCCCAGTAACACTCATGGCTTCTGCACTAGACTGGAGTCCAGTCTCTTTCTTTCTTTCTTTCTCTCTCTTTCTCTCTTCTTCCCCCCCAATTGCTGACGCCGTCTCCACCTTTGGGGTACCCTGAACCTGGTTGGAGCTGGTCCCCGGCAAGAAGGGAATCTCCAGAATGAAAAAGTCTGTCTGTTCTGACTCATCCCTAAGAATGCAGAAGTGTTCTATGTAGAATCTTCAGACTGATGGATTTCCTGCATTTTACTTTCTCTCCCTACCTCTTCGAACATGACAAAAGCAAGTAATTTTATTTGTCAAGAACAGTTTAGATGTTTTTATTAATATTTGGCATAAAAAATAGATAGTGTTTAATCACTTTATTTCATAAATTGTTTTGCCTTTTTCTAAAAGGTATTTCTAGTGTGAGAGACAGGACTGTGTAGTAAAAAGATTTTGTAGCTTTATTTGACTAAATTATTTAGTAATATGCTTTAAAAGTACTCATTTTTAAATAAAATATAAATCGAACTATCGTACAAGCTTTTTTAAGCTTTTGCTCAGTGAAATAATTATTTTCATATGCTAATGAAAATTATTTATTGTTTGAAAAATACATTTAGTTTAGTTTTTAGAATATGAAGTTTCAATTTTTTACATGAAATTCAACTTGGAACTTAAATGAGACAGTGCTATTTGTAGACATTTAGTAATTCTTTAGCCGGCTGCCAGCAAAAACCTGACACTGGTAAAATTTCTTAGTAGTAAACTTATTTTGTTTTATTCCTCATGAGTATTAAAAGCTTTTTTATCATATTGCTCGTCTTCATTTCTGTTCACGTACTGTATTCAACATTATATCTTCTGCACATACGTTGTACATTCTTATTTAACTTTCTGTAGTTTTATCTGATAATAAGATAGCACTTTTCACCAGCTCACACATATTCTTGCATAATTAGAGTGAATAAGTGTCACAGCCTTTACCAACCTCAGATTATTGGGAAGTTGGGGGATACATGTGTGAGGATTCCTACCTTGGGGCATATATCAGAGTGGGTCAGAGTTTTGTGCCATTGGAAGGAGCGCTCCAGTAATTTGGATGTCTTTTTATTGTTTTGAGGACTACTGCACCAAACAGAAATTACACTATTACTTCATATTTACAATACTTAGATAATTAATTTTAAAAAGTCTACTATTGACAGATCTTGTGTTACTATGTCAGGTAATTTGCATGTTACTTCAAACATTAAACTCTGTTTTAATTGTCTTTTTACACAATGTTCTGCAAATAGAAGACTTTTGATAACATGTTTCAAATATGAATTGGTACAGCTATAAATAGATTTTAAAGGGGCTATAGTAATGTGTCATTAACTTTTTCTAATCAATATGAGGGTAAATCTCTATCAAAGTTTTTTGTGAATTTTTAAGTTTTTTCTTATCCTTTATCAAATAATAATACTTGACAGTTTGTTATTAACTCATTTTTCATTTCATGTCTAAAATCATAAATTAAATATTACTGAGTTTATTGAAGTAAAATTAGCAATGTATTGATGATTTTTAAGATATAGAAGGGTATTATTACAAAAGCAAAGAATAAAGCCACTTATGGCACATTTCCTGAAATTTTAACAAATCCTGCTAATACTTCATTTGTACCATTAAATAAAATATACAATATCAACGTTTCTAGGCTTGTACTCTTTGAATACATTTTTAAAGAACTTGAATTTAGGTAGTTTTACTCCATATAAATGGCATGGATGAAATGTTATTTAGATGGTCATTGCCTTCAACACCATTTTGAAAAGTTGTGCCAAATCTATTCAATGATTTGGAGATCCAGAGATCTTCCACACAGTCCATGCTCATTGTCCAGGTTGCATTGTGACTTTAGACCAGAAGCTAAAATAGTTCTTATTTCAGTTAGTACTAAAGGATTCAAAAGAAAAGTTTTCTTGATATTGTTTAGTATTGTACTTTGCCAGAAAAATTCACATACTTTTACAATGTCATATCAGAGCCATTCTCATGATCAAGCACCTTATTTTGACTCTGCAACAGTATATTATGTCTACACCTTGTGTACCATATGCCCTATTAGTTTATAAAAATATTAAAATGAATTTGGTGCCTGCCCTTGAGAAGCTTATAGTCCAGTGAGAGGGAAAGAGAGAGACACACATGAACACACGAACAGAGAGCTCCAGTACAGTGTAACAAAACACCCTGATAGACACGTTGGAGGAAGGGCACTTAGCACTGCCTAAGGATTCAGGAGAGGCTTTGCATAGCAGGAAGCTGAATCCTAAAAAGTGAGTGGAACTTTACAGGTTGTTGAGTGGGAAACCTAAATTTGTGTTGCTTTATTTGGGTTTGCTTTATTTTACTTTATGTTGCAAAGGAAATATCTGTGGAATCAAGAAATAGAAAGTTTTTAGATTATTTTATTAGTTTCTCTGAATGAAGTCTTTGTTAGGTGGAATAATGATTTAGATTCAAATTTTAACATGAAAAAGAATTAAGATTAGCCATTTTTTTTTCTTTTAATCTAGGTAATTAAAAAGCATAAACTTAAATGAAAAATATAGTTGTGAAATATACCCTCTGCCATAGTTCAACGGGAGTTTTCACTAGCAGTCTGGTTTATGTTATACCCAATACTGAGATCGCCGAGATATTTAGTGAAATTATAATACCTAACAAGTAAAAATAACTTCAGTATTCATAATTTCAACAAGCATTTACCAAATGCCATATACTTTTCTAGACACTTAGAATAAACCTGAGGCGAAAAGTAGACAAAGATTTGTGGTCTTTGTTTGGAGGGGTGGGGTGGTGGGGAGGGGACAACAAATAAGTTAATTATATAGTATGTTAGTACATGATAAGATATGGAAGAAATAGAGCAGAGCAGGAAGGATTAAGAGAGATGATGTTACGTAGACAGATGAATATGTAAGTCTGTAGTCCAGAGGAATAGTCAGGGATAGATGGAGATTTGGGGGAGTTTTTCACATACACATATTTAAGGTCACAAGAATGGATGAAATCACTAAGGTAGTATTAGATAATAGTGAAAGAAAGAGTACCAAGGACAGAGTCCTGGTCCATTCCTAAGTCAGAGAGAAGGGAAAGAACTAGCAAAGGAGACAAAGAAAGATTAGTCAAAAATACGGTTCCTGAATGAAGAAAGTATATGAAGGAAAAAGGAAGTTAACTTATCAAAAGTTGATGAAAAGCCAAGAAGATCAAGAGTAAGATGTTACTAATGTGTCAAGTAAAAGGAGTAATAAGACCTGTTCATTCGATTTAGCAACATGGAAATCATTGGGGACTTAAAAGAATGGGATTGAATGATTAGGAGAGAAGCCTCCTTGAAGTAGGTTTAAGATAAAATAGCAAGGCCAGGCTCAGTTGCTCAGCCTGTAATCCCAGCACTTTGGGAGGTTGAGGCGAGTTGGATACCTGAGCCCACAGGTTTGAGACCAGCCCAGCCAACTTGGCAAGACCTCATCTCTACAATAAATCAAAACTTAGCCAGGACTGATACCGTGTGTCTGTAGTTCCAGCTACTTGGAAAGCTGAGTCAGAAGGGTCGCCAAAGCCCAGTAAGTTGATTCTGGGGTGGCCATGAGGGTGGTACTGCACTCCAGCCTGGGCGACAGAGTAAGATTCCAACTAAAAAAGAAAAAGAAAAGAAAGAAAGAAAATAGTATTTGGAGGTAGCAAGTATTGACAAGTTGTTATAATTAGGGTGACCATATGACCAAATTTCCCTGGTATGGTCCTGGTAGTCACCATATGTCCCAGCATATTTAGTCTCATTATTTGTTGTTTGAACAACAATAAGGTCAATGTGGTTATGACTAATTGCTGTCAGTATTCTTTTTAGTACCCAAATTTGGCCAGCAGTAGCCTCCTTAAGCCAGTTTATGTGACTTCTTGAGACTTCATTTTGAACTCCATTAGTCCTTCCTTTTCTGGAAATTAGGCCAATATAATCCACACAGTCTAGGAAGAAGTCCTGAACCTAGGGGTAGAATAACAAAGGAGGGAACAAACACAACAAATAATGCAGACAAAGCAGAAACAGGGATAGGAGCATAACAGAAGCATAACAAAGAGACTCCCAGAATGTCAGATTGCTGAGCTGTCTGATGTGAGGAGCAGAGGATTGAGATGCCATTGGTTTCAATAGAGACTATAGAAATGGGTGTAGGAAGAAGAGAGTGATATTTTATTTGGAGAAATTTCTTGGCAGTATAATGATACAGTATAACTGTTTATTGAAGTTTCATTTAGTAGACCTGCATTTAAGGAATAGAAAGTATTTAGGATATAAGCTTATTGTTGTCACTGAAGGATAACCATAATAAAATTCCTATGTGTAGAAAAAAGGAAGATTTGGATGTCAATAGCTCTCTCACAAATTATTTCAGATTCTGATTTCAGGGAAATGCATTGTTTGCCTCATCGGCAAATACAGCAAAATTCTAGAATCCAGACTTTTCTTGGTAACTTCTGATTTCTTGTATCAGGGACTAACTCTTCCTAACCTTAATTTTGTATTCAAGTTTTAATTGCAGTTTGGAAAACACACAAGTATTTTATATTTTTTAAGTTAAAAGTCTAACCTTAGTGAGATCTTTTGGAATTAAAAATGTCAACATAATTGCTCCAAGTTACTTTTTGTATTGACACAGTCTCCTTCCCGACAGCCCACTACAGAATTGTCTGGTTGCAGACATAGGCTTTTTCTACTCAATCAGAGGCAAAAGTACACTACTTATACAGCTATGAGTCATTATATTAGATTGTTCAAAAAAAGATTCTGGAGAGAAAACAAGGATATAACCAAAATTGGATTTACCTAATTTTAAATACATTTGCAAAACAGAAACATCTAGCACAGTGAAATAAGGGAACTGGAATAATTCTGATCGATCTGGTTATTTGTGGATGACTATCTTTAAGGTTGGAAACTTAAATAATGCTAATCTAATGTAATTAGGAAAAAATTAAAACACTTTCTAATATATCATCACTGACAGCAAGATTTGGCCAAAAAGAAAAATGGGAATTTTAGTCTTTACCACTGCTTTGATACCTCTTAAAATTTATTGGGTCACAATGTTCTTGTATACAAAATGAGTGGTCAGGAGTCCCTGCGACCATTCTGAGACCTGATGATACAATAAAAGAGTTCACAAGATTCAATAAAAAGCCTATTATACTCACAATTACCGCTTATTATTGTGCTAGTATACAGATTAAAATTAGCCAAAGGAAGAGGCTAATGGATTGAAGTCTAGGAAAAAAGAAAAACACATACGCTTCCAGGTGTCTTCTACTAGTAGAGTCATATGAACATATTCTTAGCATAATGTAACAACACATACAAAATGTTGTCAACTAGGGAGCTTGCCTAAGCCTTAGTGCTCAGGGTTTTTATTGAGAGTCAGTCACATAAGCATGAATTACCTACATGACTGTCCTCGGCTACTCAGATGCCAGCATCCCAGAACAAAGACACATTCACTACAAATCACACTGCTAACATAAATGCCGATCAGATTGGCATCTGTGGCCCAGGGGCTTAGAGATAATTTCTTAGGAGCTGGCCAAGGGCCAGTCCTGAAGACAAGTCTTTCTCAGTATATGCAGACTTTGAGAAACCTAGGCATGTACAGAGATTGAGAAACACACACCTACTGAGTTAACTTTGTCCTTCACAATGAGTGTATGTAATTATGTGATAGCTGATGTCTCTTATAACTCTATTGTTTTGTGAATGGATTAGTAATTCCAAGCATATATAGGTTAAATGATTTATATGTTTGTTATTAGATGGAAGGATAATCATAACTATCTGAAAGTGTAATTAAAAGAAAAAAAATAAACCAATGCTAGAAAATAAAACTGGCTTAGATGTCTAAAAATAAAAGAATGTGAGTCTTTGACGCAAGTTGACTTAGATCCTAGCTCCATGATGAATAAGCTCCCAAGTAGGAAGATTCATGGAAATCTAAAGAAAGGAAACTCCTGAACCCAGTTTTAGAAGCTAACTAAGATCAGTTAGTATTTGATAAGCAAATTATTGAAATTTTTAGTTTCCCTTATAATGTTGGTAAAATTAAATGTTTTTTTTGTGAAAAATCTTTTCATCATTTTGCACAGTTGCTTGTGTTACTTGTCTGAGTTATTGTCTGCTTTGTACTTGTTTTAAAATATTCCACATATTTAGCTCTCAGGTAACTAGTATCTTCATTTGTCTATTTATCTTTAATTCATGGTTTTCTAATTCAGGATGGTTTTAATTTGTGATTTTACTACATATGTCTATTTGACAGAATTGGGGGGATTGTTTGTTTGAGTCACTTAGTGTGTTTGGGTTGTACTTAAAGTTTACTTGATTTTAAAATGCTCAGGAATTTATTCTTTCTAATTTGATGTGTATCTAGGTATTTTTTCCCTAAGTCCATAAGATACAACTTTTGCGCAAGTTTGCATATTACCATATGGAATATTGCACTTTGTTCTGCATTTGAAATTGCAGAATACTTAGAGTATTTGCTGTTGTTGTTTAAAGAAAACCCTTTCTCAAATGTTAGGGAAATACATGTAACTGAAGAAAGGCATAAGAGTTAGCTTTATATTAAAGAAAGCTAAGTGTTTCTCTCTGGTTAGTTGTTTTCTTTAGAATTAACAACATACATAAGGAAGAGTATAGTGAAAAGTTACCATGCAAGGGCAAACCAGTTGTTTCATGTTTTAATTGATATTTTCATAACCATGACTAAATGTGGTGCATGCAGGACTGGGTGATTTTTTTTTAACACTGATTATATATACAATGTCCTTGGAATAGGTATGCAGTTGCTGCTTAAAATGTCTATTGCTAGGTCTAGAAATGGATCTCAGTTTTCCAATTGGCATGAAATGTTTCCTCAGAACAAGGTCGTATATGAAACTTGCCTGGCTCATTAGCTAATGTGACTTCCTAGCCATTCACAATATTTCAGTCCTTAAGTAGTGTTTTACCTTCTCCCATTACAAATCAAACTCAAAAGTAATGTAGAATACTTACGAATAGTAAGAGTAAGTGTTCCTCTTTGCAACACTCTAGTAGTCCTCTTAGCCATTTGCCCCTATATTTGTTTTCAGTTTTGTTTCTCTAAAGAAAAAATCTTCATTGGCAACTAAAATTTATTTAACACATCTTGAATTTGACTTTTCAGTTGATAAGAAACTTTACTCTTCTTTTTTCTCATTAAGAATAAGTAATAAACATTTTTTTTTCTTTCTGGTCCAGTTCTGTTCAACATATGTCATTTTGCTTGGGTCTGATAGTCAAGGGTAAATAAGATACCATTCTTACCCTTGAAGATCTTACACTCTAATAATCTCTTTATGCCTTGTTTCTATCAAGAAAATGGAAGACAGTGGTTAATGTAAGCATAAGTTATTCTGTGAATGTTGTATGTAGGTCTTCAAGGCATTTTCTTCTGACTAGATTTGTTACTGCCTGACCATGTTCACGCTTGAAGCAGAATTGTTCCCAAGAAACTGGTTCGAGGATTTCTGCATAGTTAGCCAGAAAGCTGGAATACTTAGCCAGAAAGCCAGAATTTTTAAACCTTTTAGTATACAAATCTCTAGATACTATTTGTCTTTCAGAGTTCTCTACATTTTAAGTAAGTTAGGTCTTGAGTTTCGTCCACAAAGCTTGTAGTTTTACCTACTTTCCAGTGTACTTGTGGGAAAGCATTCACGTATAACAAAGAAAGTTGATGTATTGTCAGGTAACGTACCACAGCCTTAAATGCAAGGAAATTGTCCATCATACAAGCATTCTTTGGAAATTACAAATTACTTCAAGTCTTGAAAAATCAATTCCCAATGTCCTCTACAGTTTGAATTACTAATGTTGTAGATCCTAGTGAGTTTTGTTGTAATGACTCACTTT